>NC_136968.1:30426722-30434222 GCF_032717465.1 Coenobita brevimanus | reverse complement strand
ACAACAACCAGATTTTTGAAACTGCTGAAGTGATATCTAAACAACTCCACACCGCAGATTAGAATGATAAAAAAAATCCAAAAATCCACACTTGTACATCAGATATATTGTACAGTGCTTGACATGTACACAGTATTTTGACGGGGGGTGCAAAAAGTGTCAAAAGGCGTTAAGATTATTATTCATTTGTTGTAATTGCTGGTATGAAATCTTAATAAGTGGACACTCTTAGGATTCTGCATATACTTTTGTCATCACTGTACACCTAATATTAAAGGACTTCTGTCATCACTGTACACCAAATATTAAAGGACTTTTGTCATCACTGTACACCTAATATTAAAGGACTTTTGTCATCACTGTACACCTAATATTAAAGGACTTTTGTCATCACTGTACACCTAATATTAAAGGACTTTTGTCATCACTGTACACCTAATATTAAAGGACTTTTGTCATCACTGTACACCTAATATTAATGGACTATTAGTTTGACTTATTATTTTTTACGGATTTTGACCTTGACCTTCAGATCAAGGTCAAGGTCATTCATACTATGCAAATCACGTTCACTCCTGACCCACTACATTTCCACCGAGTTTGGTCAAAATCGGCCAAATACTTTCTGATTTAGCGCTTTCAGGCATGAGGCGGCCATTTTGATTTTGCTCAGTTTCTCAAAAAGTATTTGTTGTATCTCATTATCAATCCCCAGGTGCACCAGTAATGTTGACGAAAACATCCTGCAACATTTGCAAAGCAATCGATTCAGTAGTTTCTGGTGTGCAGGACGGCACAACTTTAACAAAATAACAGAGGGTGCTCGTGCGGCGCCAGTGCTACGACGAAAAACTGTGCCAAAAGACGCCTGCACCCGAGATTCATCACTCCTGAAAATTTCAAGTCTACCTTGAACGGTCTTGGAATGCCAGCCTTGTAGATCTCCCCCCCCCATATATATATATATATATATATATATATATATATATATATATATATATATATATATATATGGCCGGGAATCGAACCCCACACCTCTCAACCGAAGTCAGGCACTGATGCCACACACCACGACGTGATAAAAGCTGTGACACCAGAATTTTTTGACGAACCAGGTAAATCCATTATGGGACGATATGTTTCAATCACAACACATTAGGATTATTTCACAGCCCCGAGCACACACACACACACACACACACACACACACACACACACACACACACACACACACACACATCTCTCTCTCTCTCTCTCTCTCTCTCTCTCTCTCTCTCTATATATATATATATATATATATATATATATATATATATATATATATATATATATATTAAGACTGAGAAGGGCGTGCGTCAGGGAGATACAATTTCACCAAAGTTATTTACAGCATGCCTATAAAGTATTTTCAGAAAGCTAGACTGGGAAAACAAAGGAGTGAACATTGATGGAGAAAAGCTAAACCATTTAAGATTTGCAGATGACATTGTCCTAATCTCAGAAACAGCAGAGACACTGCAAGAAATGTTAATGACCTGAACAGAGAAAGTCTCAAAGTAGGGCTAAAGATGAACCGGAATAAAACTAATGTTTAATCCTCAAACACCAAAGAGCGTCATCAGAATAAGTGGAGAAATTCTTGAAGAAGTCGAGGAGTACAATTACCTGGGACAAATACTAAAATTAACGAAAGATAATGACGGCGAAACAAAAAGACGCATTACAATTGGATGGAAAGCTTTCGGTAAACATAGAGACATTATGAAAAGTAGCTTGCCAGTTTGTATGAAACGAAAAGTATATAACGAATGTATAATTCCAGCTATGACGTATGGTTGTGAGACCTGGAAACTGACAAAATCAATGGAAAATATATTAATCCGTTCTCAGAGAGCATTGGAAAGGTCAATGTTGGGAATATCTTTAAAAGACAGGAAAAGATCAACTTGGGTGAGAGAGCAGACTAAAGTCAAAGATATTATAGAAGTTATAAAAGAGCAGAAATGGAGGTGGGCAGGCCATGTAGCAAGAATAAGGGATAATCGATGGAGCAAGAGGCTGACTGACTGGACACCAAGAGATGGTAAGCGTAGCAGAAAAAGGCCAGACAGGAGGTGGAGAGATGAGATAGAGAAATTTGCAGGGAAAACGTGGCAAAGATTGGCTCAGTCAAGGAATTCGTGGAAAAGGTTGGGGGAGGCCTTTGTTCAGCAGTGGACTTATAATGACTGATGATGATGATGATGGTGATATATATAGATAAATAGATAGATAAACAGATAAATAGATAGATAAGAACTCCATAGAATGATAATAATAAAAGTTACAGGAGTAAAAATGATGATGATAATGCGTTGCTCTTCCCGTCTGATGGCTCCTTGACCCCTGTACACTGTCCCTCCCCCTCCCCTCCTCCTCCCCCCTCCCCCTTCCCTTTAATGACGTTGTTAGCATTTACGTTCTTTAATTAAGCTTGTTAATGGATGTTTATTATTATTATTATTATTATTATTATTATTATCATCATCATTACTACTACTACTATTATTATTATTATTTTTATTATTATTATCTTTATTGTTGTTACTACTACTACTACTACTACTACTACTACTACTACTACTACTACTACTGTGAAGGCTAGATACTCTCTGTCGTTTAGGAAGGAATGAGAAAGATGGAAGGCAGAAGAGAATGCTGCGATAGTACTGTGTGTGTGTGTGTGTGTGTGTGTGTGTGTGTGTGTGTGTGTGTGTGTGTGTGTGTGTGTGTGTGTGTGTGTGTGTGTGTGTGTGTGTGTGTGTGTGTGTGTGTGTGTGTGTGTGGATAAGACAATCTAGGGCCCGTATTCCCGTCGGTTAAGGAAGCTCCCTAACACCATTTTCTAAGCGATTTATTTTGCTTATTACACCTTATTATCCTGAGTCACACAAACCCTCCCTACGGCTATACTCTGCATAAATAACGTACAAAAGGGATATGAACCAGCCCTATCCCCAAAATAAATCGCTAAGGAAGAGGTGTTAGGGAGAATAGGAAGGTAGGAATGTGTTGCAGAGGGTGACAAACAGTGCAATGATACTCTGCATAAATCAACCACTCTTATCCTCAAAATAAGTCGCTATGGAAGAGGTGTTAGGGAGATTGCAAACTGCCCTATCCCCAAAATAAATCGCTAAGGAAGAGGTGTTAGGGAGAATGCGAGGCCACGCGTGTGTTGCAGAGACTGACAAATGATGCTTTGGTGAGGGTGACAGCGACGTTAGGGTGTTGATCGTGTTGCAGGCCCGTAGTGGCGTGCAACAGAATCCTTCCCTCAGTCTTCCTTCAATCCTTCCCTCAGTCTTTCCCTCAGTCTTTCCTTCAGTCTTTCCTTCAGTCTTTCCCTCAGTCTATCCCTCAATCTTTCCCTCAGTCTTTCCTTCAGTCTTTCCCTCAGTCTTTCTTCAGTCTTTCCTTCAGTCTTTCCCTCAGTCTTTCTTCAGTCTTTCCCTCAGTCTTTCCTTCAGTCTATCCCTCAGTCTTTTCTTCAATCTTTCCCTCAGTCTATCCCTCAGTCTTTCCTTCAGTCTTTCCCTCAGTCTTTCCTTCAGTCTATCCCTCAGTCTTTCCTTCAGTCTTTCCCTCAGTCTTTCCTTTAGTCTTCCTTCAGTCTTTCTTTCAATCCTTCCTTCAGTCTTTCCTTCAATCCTTCCTTCAATCTTCCTTCAATCTTTCCCTCAGTCTTTCCTTCAGTCTTTCCTTCAATCTTTCTCTCAATCCTTCCTTCAGTCTTTCCCTCAGTCTTCCTTCAATCTTTCCTTCAATCTTCCTTCAGTCTTTCCCTCAGTCTTCCTTCAGTCTTTCCCTCAGTCTTCCTTCAATCTTTCCTTCAATCTTCCTTCAATCCTTCCTTCAGTCTTTCTTTCAATCCTTCCTTCAGTCTTTCTTTCAATCCTTCCTTCAGTCTTTCTTTCAATCCTTCCTTCAGTCTTTCTTTCAATCCTTCCTTCAGTCTTTCTTTCAATCCTTCCTTCAGTCTTTCTTTCAATCCTTCCTTCAGTCTTTCTTTCAATCCTTCCTTCAGTCTTTCTTTCAATCCTTCCTTCAGTCTTTCTTCCCCCCAGTCTATCCCTCAGTCTTTCTTTCCCTCAATCTATCCCTCAGTCTTTCCTTCCCTCAGTCTATCCCCAGTCTATCCCTCAGTCTTTCCTTTAGTCTTCCTTCAGTCTTTCCTTCAATCCTTCCTTCAGTCTTTCCCTCAGTCTTTCCTTCAGTCTTTCCTTCAATCTTCCTTCAGTCTTTCCTTCAATCTTTCCCTCAGTCTTTCCTTCAGTCTTTCCCTCAGTCTTTCCTTCAGTCTTTCCCTCAGTCTTTCCTTCAATCTTTCCCTCAGTTTTTCCTTCAGTCTTTCCCTCAGTCTTTCCTTCAATCTTTCCCTCAGTCTTTCCTTCAGTCTTTCCTTCAGTCTTTCCCTCAGTCTTTCCTTCAATCTTTCCCTCAGTTTTTCCTTCAGTCTTTCTCTCAGTCTTTCCTTCAATCTTTCCCTCAGTCTTTCTCTCAGTCTTTCCTTCAGTCTATCCCTCAGTCTTCCTTCAGTCTATCCCTCAGTCTATCCCTCAGTCTTGCTATCTGGAAAAGCCTACTGGATAGGGAGGATGTCCACTATACTCCTTTCGCCTTAACTTGGCCCAGGTTTTCGTCCTTTTGCAGCTTATTTCGCGTAGCTCAGTGGCAGCGTGTGTGTGTGTGTGTGTGTGTGTGTGTGTGTGTGTGTGTGTGTGTGTGTGTGTGTGTGTGTGTGTGTGATAATGACAATGACTAGTAGTGGTAGTGGTGTAGTAGTAGTAGTAGTAGTAGTAATAACAAAAATAATAATAATAACCAATAATAATAACAATAAACTAATAATAATGATAATAATAACAACAACAATAATAATAATAATAATAATAATAATGACTAACTCACCACACCAATATGTTTTCATTTTTTACCAATCTCTCTCTCTCTCCCTCTCTCTCTCTCTCTCTCTCTCTCTCTCTCTCTCTCTCTCTCATTAAGGTAGTGTGTAGTCATCAAAATATCATTACGGTGAGAGATGAGGCAATGTTTATGGAGAGAGAGAGAGAGAGAGAGAGAGAGAGAGAGAGAGAGAGAGAGAGCACGGAGTACAAATATAAACAAAAAACAGTTCTCTCCCCCTCTGTCATTATTCTCTCTCTCTCTCTCTCTCTCTCTCACCTGCCAACGCACCTGTTCTCTTAACCAGGAAATTACCCGTGGGACAGGTGCCTCATAGAGAGAAAGAGAGAGAGAGAGAGAGAGAGAGAGAGAGAGAGTTGTGTGTGTGTGTGTGTGTGTGTGTGTGTGTGTGTGTGTGTGTGAGAGAGAGAGAGAGAGAGAGAGAGAGAGAGACAGACAGACAGACAGACAGACAGAGTTGTGTGTGTGTGTGTGTGTGTGTGTGTGTGTGTGTGTGTGTGTGTGTGTGTGTGTGTGTGTGCCTCACTATGCTTTGTTTATTCATATTATTCATTCCTTATTCACTCATTTATCCACCTCCCTAACACCTCTTCCTTAGCGATTTATTTTTGGATATGGCTGGTTAATATCCTTTTGTACGTTATTTATGCAGAGTATGGCGATAGTGGAAGGATTTATGTAACGCAGAATAGGACAGTAAGGTGAAATAAGCAAAATAAATCGCTCAGGAAAAGGTGTTAGGGAGCTTACCATCCAAACCACGTTCTCTCTCTCTCTCTCTCTCTCTCTCTCTCTCTCTCTCTCTCTCTCTCTCTCATTGTCCTATCTATACATTATTTTTCCAAACGCTCAGTAAGGATATTTGAACGTGATAAACTAAGTCTCCCGTAGCCCTTTCACTACGATGCCCTTGTTTACACGCTGAGGAGAAGCCTACGCGTGGCTGAGCATATGCGGCGTCCACCCAGCAGCCAAACCATCCCCATATTTCCCCGCGCCTCGCTGTGGGAAGAGCCTTGGTGCAACCCTGGTGAGATGTGTACTTCAAGGTGGGGCCGGACCCCTACACGGAGGATATAGTGTACTGTTACCTGTAGGACGGCCCCACAGAACCACCCGCTTACATGTGGTCGATAGGTCTGGTCGGCGGGATCGGGGTAACGCAACAACAACAAAAACAATATCTCTTGCCTAGTCCTCCTCCTATGCCCCATTTCTCAGATTAACACCAGGTCGCAATACCAGGCCACAACACTAGGTCACGCACTCCATTTTTCAGACCGGAACGACGTATAAGGCACACCAGATCACAATACCAGGTCGCAATACTAGGTCACAATACCAGGCCATAAAACCAGGTCGCAATATCAAGTGGCAACACCAGGTCACACTCCATTTTTCAGATTGGAACGACGTAGGATATATCAGGTGGCAACACCATGCCATTAATACCACGCCAAAATACCAGGTCACCCTCCATTTTTCAGACTGGAACTCGACGTCGTGCCCAGATGAGGTCACTTCAAGGGGGACCAACACCACCTCGAGCGTGACAGGTGATGTGGAGGAGGAGGAGGGCGAGGGTTGGCCGAGGGTGAGAGAGGATCTGCAATGGGCGCTACCTGTCCACATCTACGGCTTCGCTTGCCTCTGGTGGCTTTTTACACCTTCTTCTCGATATTGAATCTGAGGTGAGTGTGATGGTGACTACAGAGGAGCGTATATACCGCAGACAGGTCGATAAAAAATAGATAAATAAATAGATAATAGGTAAATAAATAAATGTATAATATATATATAGAATAAATAAATAAGTAAATAATAAATAAATAAGTATAAATAAAAATAAATAAAATAATGAATAAATAATAATAAATAAATAAATGAATGAAGCTGATGGTAAGAATAAAGAAATAAATAAAAAATAAATAAATAAATAAAGTATAAAATAATAAAAATAAATAAAATAATGAATAAATAATAATAAATAAATAAATGAATAAAGATGATGGTAAGAATAAATAAATAAATAAAAAATAAATAAATAAATAAAGTATAAAAATAAAAATAAATAATAAATAATGAATAATAATAAATAAATAATAAATAAATAAATGAATGATGATGGTGGCTGTGATGATTATGATTCTGACAACAGTGCTAACAATACTGGTTATCACGCGGGATGATGATGATGATGAAAATAATAATAATAATAATAATAATATATCTATTTACTGTATCTATAGCCTGACGCCGTAATCCCATAAGGGGTGGCCGTTTGTCTTTGAGTTAGTTGTTTTACGGGGAGGGGCACTAACCCTCCACCAACCCACTTGCTGACACGTAGGGAACACGTATAGTTTGGTTATATGGTTACCACCCAGCGTTGTAAATGGTTTCCTAGCTTAGAGGAAACCGTTAGATTTGTCACTCAATGTAAAGCCACCTGAAAAGGGCAGAAAAGCAACAGAAAGTGACAGGAAAGATGAAAGAAATAGGAAAAGAGGGAAGCACAGAAAAAGAATGATAAAG
>NC_136968.1:30419222-30421722 GCF_032717465.1 Coenobita brevimanus | reverse complement strand
ATCATCTGCAAATTTGGATACTTTACAATTTAGACCCTCATCAATGTCATTTATATAGATAATAAAAAGTATCGGTCCAAGTACTGAGCCTTGGGGAACGCCGCTGATCACATTACGCCATTTGGATTCCTTTCCGTTTATCACAACTCGCTGTTTTCGGTCTGACAGCCAGTCTTGTAACCATTTTTGCGTCATTCCTTTTATTCCATGTGCTTCTATTTTTCTCACGAGACGCTTGTGAGGGACAGTGTCAAATGCTTTCTGAAAGTCGAGGTAAATTATATCTACTGCTCTTGAGTCATCGTATGATTTGTAAACATCATGGAAGAAGTCCAGTAAGTTAGTTAAGCATGAACGACGATGTCTGAATCCATGTTGTGAGTCTTTAATTATATTATTTTCTTCTAGATAATTAACTATTTTATCTCTTATGATTTTTTCCATTAACTTGCACACTACTGATGTTAAGCTGATTGGTCTGTAATTTCCTGGGTGTGACTCATTTCCTTTTTTGAAAATTGGTGTTACATTTGCTAGTTTCCATTCGCGTGGAACTTTCCCAGTACTTAATGAATTATTGAATAAGACAGAGAGTGGCAGCAGTAACTCATGTTTTGCTTCTTTGAGAATTCTCGGTGATATTTTATCGGGGACAGGGGTTTTGTTTATGACCGTACTATTTATAGCTGAAAGGATATCGTTATTATGGATAGCATAGTTACTAAGGACTGTGCTATTTGCTTGGTTTGTGGGTAACAGTAGGTTTCTGGTGGTGTTTTCTACTGTAAAAACAGACGCAAAGTAATCGTTAAGAATGTTTGCCATTTCGACCTCATTTTCAGTGTGTTTGCCATTGTTTGTTTCTAGAGGACCTATTGATGTAGTCATAACCTTTTTCTTTCTAATGTAACTGTAAAATTCTTTAGGATTTGATTTGCACGTATTAGCAATGTGGATCTCCAGTGCTCTTTTGCTTTGTTTAATAAGTCTTTTCGATGTGCGGCGTAGATTATCGTACTGTAATTTATCGTCATTATTTTGTGTAGCTTTATATTTATGGTATGCCTGTTTTTTGGCTATTAAGTTACTTTTTATTTCACTGGACCACCACTTTGGTTTACTATTTCCAGCTGGACGTCTGTTACGTAGTGGCACACATAACTGTACCACTTCATTAAATTTTTCGGTGAATATTTCCCATGCTTGGTTTATGTCATCGGTTTCAGACATTTGATTCCAATCTGCAGTTGCAAGTAGCGCTCTGAGCCTGTTGAAATTAGCTCTACGATAATCTTGGACCTTTTCTTTGCTCTCCGTTTCTTTTACTTTTTCAGTAGTAATATTAAACTGTATAGTTCGATGATCACTGGAACTAAACTCAGGTCCTATTTCAACGTTGTTGACTAGGTTATCATTTGTAGTCAAGATGATGTCTAGGATATTGTTTCCTCTCGTTGGGTATTCTACGTGTTGGGAAAGGGCGCTTTCCTGAAGATTCGTATAAAGCTCTTGTCCTGAGTGTGCCGTCAGTGGTTCACCCCACTTTGTTACCGGTAGATTAAAGTCTCCAAAAATTTCGCTATCCTCTTGACAACAAATTTCCGCAATTTGATCATAAAGTTTTTCATCTGTCTCAGTTGACTGTGCTGGAGGACGATAGATGAGACATATATTTATTTTGTGTGAATTAATACTTAGCTGAACATAACTGGCATCTATGTTGGTAATACTGGGTTTGGATAGCACAAGGGGATGGAGACTAGTTTTCACATATAGTAAAACACCGCCACCAGCTCGATGTGGTCGCTCACAGCTGAAAATATTGTACCCTGTTAGTGAGTATTCCGCTAGAAAGTCACGGTCAGATGTGTTAATCCAGGACTCTGTGATGCCAATGATGTCATAATTTTCTAGGTAAATTAGAGATTCTAAATCCTCAAACTTGTTACGTAGACTACGTGCGTTAGCATAGCAGACTCTAATTCCGTTCCGAACAGTTGGTGATCTGACTTTGTGGGTATTTACGTTAAGGTTACTGTTCCTGGACGTGCCGCGTTTTTTTATATGAAGAGGGCGACTTTATCGTGTAGAAGTCTACCCAGCCGTGCCGCTCCTACTGAGTTCAGATGGAGACCATCTTTCTGGAACAGAGTATGTTGCTCATAAAACTGGTCCCACAGATTGACAAAGTCGACTCCCTCTTGCGTGCAGAGAGATTTGAGCCGGTTATTTGTGCTGAAGGCCTTATCATAGAAACTATTTTCTGCCTTGATCCTTGGGAGTATACCAGATATTATCACATTAGTGGACTTAGTTTTGAATCGTTTGATCATTTCATGATACTTTGCTAGCAATTCCTCTGATCTATTGCGCTTCAGATCATTTGTACCAACATGGATAACGTATAGAGTTTGATCATTTGCGTCTTTTGTGACCTCATCGCAGGCTTCTGTGATATTACATAGTCCACCTCCTGGAAAACAGTACCTCTTTGAGGAGG
>NC_136968.1:30414222-30416722 GCF_032717465.1 Coenobita brevimanus | reverse complement strand
TGCCCTAAGTTTGAGGTGCTGCGGACCTACAAGTACAGCATACAGACAGACAGTTAGATAGATAAACAGATAGATAGATAGAAAGACAGACAGAATAACCCCCCAACTGACACTAATATCCCTCCCTTCGTCAGGAGTGGAGTGCCCTAAGTTTGAGGTGCTGCGGACCTACAAGTACGGCATACAGACAGACAGTTAGATAGATAAATAGATAGATAGGTAGACAGACAGACAGAATAACCCCCAAACTCACACCAATATCCCTTCCTTCGTCAGGAGTGGAGTGCCCTAAGTTTGAGGTGCTGCGGACCTACAAGTACGGCATACAGAAGAGGCGCTACTACGACGGTCTCTTCGCCTCCACGTCCCCGGATGAGTGTCAGTTCACCGCCATGAGTGTGTGGAAGGGATTCATGCCGCTACACCTCTATAAACACGGTGAGTAAGGATGAATAAGGGAATGAAGAAGGAAATAACTGAGTAAATGAATGAGTGAATGAGTAATAAATGAATAACTACATGCCTCTACATCTCTATAAACACGGTGAGTAAGGATGAATAAGGGAATGAAGAAGGAAATAAGTAAATGAATGGTTAATATAAACGAATGAATAAGGAATGAATGGGTAAGTAAATGAATGAATAACTAGAATTATTACCGTGTGTGGCAGGGGTTCATGCCTCTACACCTCTATAAACACGGTGAGTAAAGATGAATAAGGGAATGAAGAAGGAAATAAGTAAATGAATGGTTAATATAAACGAATGAATAAGGAAATGAGTGAGTAAATGAATGGGTAAATGAGTGAACGAAGAATTATTACCGTGTGTGGAAGGGATTAATGCCGCTACACCTCTATAAACACGGTGAGTAAAGATGAATAAGGGAATGAATAAGGAAATAAGTGAGTAAATGAATGAATGAATGAGTAATAAATGAATAACTACATGCCTCTACATCTCTATAAACACGGTAAGTAAGGATGAATAAGGGAATGAATAAGGAAATAAGTAAATGAATGGTTAATATAAACGAATAAGGAAATAAGTGAGTTAATGAATGGGTAAATAAGTGAATGAAGAATTATTACCGTGTGTGGCAGGGATTCATGCCTCTAAACCTCTGTAAACACGGTGAGTAAAGATGAATAAAGGAATAAAGAGGGAAATAAATGAGTAAATAAATAAAGAAATATGTAAATCAATAATGCAGCTCTTCACCCATTCAGTCCTCAATCAACCTGGCAGTTCATCAGTCAATTTATTCATCCATTCATCCAGCCAGCCGGCCGTCAATCCACCCTTCCATCTATTCATTCATTCATCCAACCGTCAATTCATTTATCCATCCATCCATCCATCCATTCATCCAACTGTCAATTCATTCATTCACCCATTCATTCATTAATCCATCATTCACTCAACCGTCAATTCATTCATCCATCCATTCATTCATCAATACATCCATTCATCCGACCGTCAATTCATTCATTCATCCACCCATCCATTCTTCCAACCGTCAATTCATTCATCCATCCATTCATTCATTCATCCATCCATCCATTCATCAATCCATCCATTCATCAATCCATCCATACACCCAACCGTCAATTCATTCATTCATCCAACCGTCAATTCATTCATTCATCCAACCGTCAATTCATTCATTCATCCAACCGTCAATTCATTCATTCATCCAACCATCAATTCATTCATTCATCTAATCGTCAATTCATTCATTCTTCCATCCATCCATCGACATTCAGCTTAACTATTATGAAATTAGCAAAGTTAATCTTCCTCCTCTCTTTGTATCTATCTATCTATCTATCTATCTGTCTATCTATCGACCTATCAATCAAGGTACCAAACCATTTACCATTCATCTATCCACAACCTAACCAATCAATCAAACCATCTACCTACCTTTCTATCTACCAATCTATCTGTCTATATATCAATCTATTTAAATATCTCCCCACAGGCATCAATTCCCACATGGAGGTGATCTGATACACGTCCGAAATTCACATCTACCCCTATCTATCTACCTACCTATCTATGTCTGCCTATCTATTTATCTATCTATCTATCAATCTATAAATATCTCCCCACAGGCATCAACTCCCACATGGAGCTGAGCTAGTACACGTCCGAAATTCACCCCTCTTCCTATCTACACTATCTATCAATCTATATCTATCTACCTATCTATCTGTCTATAAATATCTCCCCACAGGCATCAATTCCCACATGGAGGTGATCGAGGCCATGCGTCCCATAGCCCTGGTCCACGTCCGAAATTCGCCCCACCCCGAACCGGACTGCCCCCAGAATCCCACCATGTACCTCTGCCTACCCCACAGACTACACTCCAACCCCCCCGTCACTGGATACGCTGCGGTGAGATGGATGGATGGATGGATAGATGGATAGATAGATGGATGGATGGACGGACAGAGATTGATAGATAGAAGGATGGGTAGATAGATGGATAGAT
>NC_136968.1:30404222-30411722 GCF_032717465.1 Coenobita brevimanus | reverse complement strand
GTATCTATCCATCAACCCATCTATCTACACCAGTAATATGCTCTCTCTGTCTCTCTCTCTCAACTTAGTAACAACCTCTCTCTCTCTTAGAACTCTAACATTTTCTCTTAGAACTCAATACCATCCGCTCTCTCTCTCTCTCTCTCTCTCTCTCTCTCTCTCCACCTTGTTTGTTTTGAAATTTCGCTTTTGTAATTAAGAGACTGTATTATAGCCTGTATTCATGCTTAATAATGATAATAATAATAATAATAATAATAATAATAATAATGTTAATAATAAACTAATAATAATAATAACAATGCTAATAACACTAATAATAATAATAATAATAATAACAACAACAACAATCTAACCATGTCTACTATTAATTATAATAAAGATAATGAAAAAATTAATAATGCTAATATACACAAATAAACACACTAACACCACGACACAGCGAAAATATAATAATAATAACAATAATAATAATGATAATAATAGGTTCAATGCCAATTTACACATGTACGCTACCACTACAGGCACAAAGAAAACAATAATGATAACAATAATAATAATAATAATAATAATAATAATAATAATAATAAATTAACAAAATTAATGCACATCTTGAACACACTCAAATGGAATATATTATCAGTATTTTCATTTTTGATATTATACAGTGAGTAACTTTTTAACTAAGAATAATTTTGGACACATTCATATATATATATATATATATATATATATATATATATATATATATATATATATATAAATTTTTAGAACCCATTTTTGTAGTATTATATAAGATTTTTACATTTCTAGGACTTTTCACATTTGTAAACACATGTATGAAGTAGTTATGTATATTGTATTATTGTGAAACTCAATAAATATTTACACATAAACAAAGGCATTTTACCATTCACATGTACAAATCTAGAGGAGCACTCAGTGGAGCTCATCTCTCCGACAAGGGCAACGTATTTAGGGTTACGCAAAAAATGTTTTCCGGATCCAGAATCTGTAATACGTCCCGGAATGGTCCCAAAAGTTAATCGATTGATCCCTGGGACATGGGCTATCTACCCACCAAATGTGGTCTAAATCTCTCTTTTAGTTTTTGATTAATCCTGGTGACAGAAAAACTAAAACACACAAACGGGTGAAAACATGCTGTCCTTGTCAGAGAGATAAAGGATATATAAGGTGGTCCATATATTACACACTCCAGTCTCGTGTGTTGCGGGAACAGGTCAGGCAGTGTTACCAGCATCTACCCTGCAAAATTTTCTACTTCCCTCGGCCTTTTCATGCCTTATAGTGTCTGATTTAATACATCTAATGAATGGATGGCTGACTAGAAATCTCACACAGCGGCCACAAAATACCTGCATCCCCACACCAGCAGACTGAGCCGTTCCCGCAACACAAGAGAATCGGGAAGCGTGATATTTGGACCCCCACTCTATTACGTACACTAACACGCTATGTCATCACGTTTCACTCTCTTCTCTCTATTAACGGACGATTTAATCAACTTAGGAGAGAGAACCAGTAGTGAGGGGGTAAGGCAGGCTGTTACTAACCCCTCCAGTGCGAAAAGCCTCTCCTGAGCTGAGTAAAATCCTCTGAATGGCAAGGATAATATAAAAGAGACAACGGTAAAGGCAGTATATCATCTAAAGGAAGCTAGAATATTAAACAGCATTACATCACAGTGGCGAGGAAGGCTGTACTAACCCCTGAAGTGTGAAAAGCCTCTCCTGAGATGAGTAAATCGTCTGGATAGAAATAATAATAAAGACATAAGGGCAGTAAATCATCTGAAGCTAAAATGATAATAAAAAGCATTCCATCATCACAGTGACGGGGTTAATGAAGGCTGTACTAACCCCTGAAGTGCGAAAAGCCTCTCATGAGCCGAGTAAATTTGTCTAGATAATAATAATAATAATAATAATAATAATAATAAAATACAATGGTAGTGAGAAAACTTAACCTGTTCACTGACTTTCATTTACCTCACCATTAGCATCTTCAAAAAACTGTATTTCCCTTCCAAGGAACTTTTCACTGTGAAAGGATTAGGGTTCGTATTCTCCTCGGTTAAGGAAGCTCCCTAACACCTCTTCCTAAGCGATTTAATTTGCTTGTTCTACCTTACTATCCTCCTCTGTAATACTTAAATCATTCTACTATCACAATACTCTTCATGAATAACGTACAAAATTATATTAACCACCTATATCCAAAAACAAATCACAAAGGAAGATGTGTTAGGGAACCTTCCACTGTCACCATACTCTTCATAAATAACGTACAGTGTTATATTAACTGCCTATATCCAAAAATAAATCACACAGGAGGAAGTGTTAGGGAGCCTCTACGACAAGAATTCAGGGTAGGTACTCCCTTCATTACCCCTCTCACCACCATGACATTCTCCCAAGCTGAATAAAACCATCTTAGGCCAGAAGGAGTAAAGGGAAATGATGTCCTCGACCCAAAAATGCATAACCAATAATTCCTCGCCTATGACACTCAATACTAACTTCGGAATAATATTTAGTTAGTTCTGGTAGTTGCTGTTACCCCAGGCTCATCTGAATGTGAAACCAGTTGACTACAGGCTGAAGTTACCCCCTCCTGCAGTCCACCTTTCCCTTTTCATGGGTTAGGGAGGGAGCTGAGGGGCGTTTGCATAACCAGGCAGAGGAGCCGCCATACTATGTCGGTGCCACTGCAAGAAGCACCTTACCAGCACCAAGTTAGTTCTACAGAGGCAAAAACACAATATATTTTTTCAGATCGGCTAAAAATATACTACACTAATTTAGGTTATGTATGGACATGCAAATAAAGGTTGGTTTCTTAAATTAGGTTAGTTGTTACAGCTAATTAAAAAGGTGTTACAAACTACATATACAGTACTTGCACTTGTGATAGGCAACAATATTCTCGGTTATTTTACTTCAATATAACACATCTGTATATCTCTAACTTCTTATTATGACAATGTCTAACAGACACTTTTATCTATCTATCTATCTAACTATCTACTTTCTATCGAGAGGGAGGTGAGCTTACCACAACAAAAGCAAGAATAGGTTATACTATTACAGAGCTAGTCTCATTCCATCCCTTTGTATTCTGGGTATCAGACGACGAAGGACCTGAGTCACATCTGCCCAGGAAAACACCTCGTTTGCCTACCATCTGCATCTCGGAATTGGTATGTTGGGTGCCTGGGTGTTCCGAGGGGGCGTACCTGTTCTGAAGGATGGAAAGGAAGTCTTGCCAGAACCTCCGTGCGCTCCTTTCCCGGAAGACATGGAAGAGGAAGAGGAAGAAACCCTGCAGGGTGTTGAAGATGCAAAAGAGGTATGAGAAGACTAGCCACCTCTTCCAGAACGCTAGCAAGCCGAAGATCCACGTAAAACCTAGGAGGAAGAAAACGCCGACTGCCATACGAAGCTGACTCATGAAGAGGTCACGCTCAGACATAGTCGAGGTGACCCGGACGCGACCACACGATGCACTGTAGATGATCCAGGCAAACAAGATCATATTCACAGCCATAGTCAGTGTCAGGGGTGGTAGGAAGGCGTATATGAATGCAGTACTCGATATCCAGCACATCTTCACATCATCATCGCTGTCACTGTCATAGAGTTTACTGTCATAGATCAAGACAACGATGACTGGGAGGATGGGCAGCCCCCAGGCGAAAATGGACGCCTTCCACATGAACCTTGGTATATAGGTGCCCACAACCTTGACAAACTTGAGGTACTGGTGGACAGCTTCGACCAACATCCACCCGAAAGAGGCCACAATGAAATAATGAAGCAAGACAGCCACACTTCGACACAAGATGATGTTCCACGTCTGGTTAATTCCAGCTACGAAGATGGTGATGCTGAAAAACACTGAAAGAGAGAGGTTGAAGAGTATCTTATTGTTCAGTGACTTTCTCCATTTCTTGAACAGAAGGAAAGTTGCAAAGACCAAGAGCAGGCTAATCACAGACAAAGTACAACCAATAACAGTGATGACATCCAGAACGATTCCATGCACACCTTCAAAATCCTCGCTGTTGAAGTTAATGAGCTGGGCAAAGCTGGTGAGGTGATTACAGTAACATATCTGCTGGTTCCCTTGCATCCCTCTGTCCCAGCAACCTTTTGTTGACCATCTATGCCTTTCTGGGTGCTTGGTGTCCCAGAAGACACATTTGGCATCCCTTCCGTGCTTCTTAGGCTTGAAACGGAGCTCAACAGGCTTTCTAAGTTTCTCCACTGTTTTGCCTTTGTACTTGGCTTCTATAATGTAACTGTTGACAGCGTAGTTTGGAAACGTCACTCTGTCCTGGTGTAACTTTGCATTTCGGTACACAACAAAAGTAACTTGGACATTTTCTTCTTTGTCAGTCCTTCTACTTGACTCTGACTGACTTGTGACCAGGCGTCGAACATCGGTAGGGAAGATGATGGCTGCCTCACTCTGGTTCAAACTGATGTCAGAACTCTCAAATACCAGTGTCTCATCCTGCTCTCTGATCCCTGACTGGTAGCCAATAATGCCAGCGTCCTCTTCTACATCGATTATCTCTACGGATACCAATTTACTTTCGGCTTTAAGCTTCTGGACACCTTTGGCCATCGGAAGACTGACTTTAAAGGCAAGATCCCCAAATGCCTCAGACAGAATACTGGAAGAATTAAGTTGATTTTGGGCTGAATCAAATGCTTGACTCTCAGCTTCCATGACGTTGCTCATTGTTTCAACAATGGATTCAAAGTCAGTTTCGGACACTGAATCCTGATTGGCAACCGTTTGGAACTTCGTAGCAACGAAATGAATGTCTACTGGCTTCAGAGAGCTTCCATTACTTGTAAGGTTGGGCAGAGAAGAGAGTGACGTCTGGTTGCTCAACTTGTTTAATTCCCACAGTTGCTTGGTTACATTTGAAGTCTCGTTGGCACATTCCCCAGAGACCCTTCCCCACTCAAAGCCTGTAAGGAAGTCCCCCTTACATTCCCGTGTAACTGGTTCTCCAGCCTGCGCAACACAAAGCTCCTCTGGCAGCACCACCTTCTTCCCTTGTGTAGCGGGCCACGTCAGGTTCCTCCCGCTGATGTTGTGATCCTTTGTAACATCCAGAGCACAGCCAATAGTACTTCTCACTGTCTGAAATGTACACCCCTCAGCAGCTAAGGCAGTTTTGTCCATACTACTAATAACCATCATCAAATCTTCCTCTTCGACCATATACACTTTATCTTCATATTGCAAACTTAGCTGGAAGTTCTGATTCAGTTCTGACGAGGAACCTGGAGAGTAGAAGAAGTTTTCAATAACAAAAGTATTTTCATTGATATATCTGCCCAAGACATTTCTGGTCAGGTTTGTACAGGTGGGATAATCATTCTTACCTCTAGACTGAAACGTGTTGTCATGAACCAGTGGCATATATTGCTTGTTTCTTTCACTTATCACCACTGTAAATGTCTGGCTAATAGGCCTTGTGTAAAACAGAAGATTGGATTTTATCAACATCTTCGGCTTTGTCAACCACCCCATGCATTGGTAGTAGCCTCCAGTCGAACTCTGGATCCTTGCCACAGAGGTCTTTCTTGGTCTTCCTTTGCCCCTTCTTACTTTACGGAATTCTATATCTACTAATTTTCCATTTACGAAACAACTGATGCCTGGCCCTCCTTGTAACAAATTCCTAGTTACTTTGAGGCGAACATCTTTTGAACGAAACATACGTGTTTCATACAGTTCAATTTCTGCTCCTGGAACGTTCTGAGGATCCTGCTGGCATAATATATTTGATAAGGTTGCATTTTCACGCATTCTGGTCCAGCCTGTTTGAGTAAGGACTGGATGAGGTAGCCTGAAGTCTGTCTCGGGTAGCCAGTTAATGTAATGGCTCGTTTGATCCTTGATGTGGTATGGATGGGGTGGCTTCACACTCATCCACACTTCACCCACACCAGAGTCACTCAGATACTGTCGGTACACAAAGTCGAGGAAACCCATGTGCGGTGTTGGCAATGTAGCTTCTCGATAATCGCAGAATCTCTTGGCTGATTCCCACGTCATGTTGGCAATATCGTGAAACAATTTGAAGCAGAAACGATCACCAGCCTCGAGCCCATGAGACTTCCAATCTGAAGGGCAGATAGGGCTGTCGATGATCAGATTAGGTATGTCAGAACTCCAGCTTGCATAGGGAATGTCCATGAGATAAGAAACATCAACCACAGCAACATATGGATAGCTGGAGTGGCAGGGTTGGGTTGATATGTGACGAGACTTTAGATCAAGGGCAACACAGTCATTTTCTGCATATGGGTGGCCAGCTGACCAAGCCAGACCATCAGGCAAGGAGTCATTCATCACTGAAAATGAAGAATTAAAGCCACCAAAAACCATCAGAGGGCCAAAGTGTGCTACTCTCCTGATTGGCCACCAGATAGTTATATTCCCAATTGCATCTCGTATCAGGGCATCAGTGTGAACCTCTCTCTTCTTTCTGCGAATATGGCCAAGTACTTTGGAACCAAAAACAATATCGTGTTGATAAGCTGATTCAAAACTCTCATCCCAAGGTCCTGAGTCTGTAAGCCCAACACAAAGGTGATTAGCAACTCCCTTGAATCCTCTTGGACAAAACTCAAATCTTACGCATTTTGAAGCATCAAATTTGACTGACGCACCGTGAGTGTAGTTCCATCTGCAGTAACCATAGCTCAACCTCTCCACCTCGGTCTCGCACCTGTAATTCAGTGGGCTGACCAAGCCTGCCTCACTTAATGGTGGCCAGATGATCCTGTTACCACCTCCATAATCCAGTGTAGGTCCCAAACACCTGGTTGCTAATGAAAGCGTGATATCCAAGTGACCAAATTCTGTTGTAACCCTTCTACTCATGGTATCATCGCCCTGAAGAATTAACTGTAAGTCTCTGAATGTCTGACTGGCTGTATGAATGTGCACTTGGAAGCGGTAGTCTACACAGGACCAAAATCCATCATCGGGTCCACTTTCCGTATTCACTGAAATCGGATCAAAGGCATAACGGGCTAAATCAGTAAGGCAATCCTCATATACATCCCTCACAGCATCCACAACATCACTTACACTACCGGTAGAATTCAAACGGGCCTGGACGGAAAAAATAAGAGTCTCCCAGCCCTCAAGAGTCACCAGGACCTTGTTACTGGCGATGCGGTTTGGTGATTTCAACCCCCACGCCTCGCACCAATACGTTCCCTGCTGGAGCACCGTCTGGGATGTCCCGGGTCGCAGATGGGCCTTAGAGGGGTCAAGGGCAAGGGATGGGGTGAGGATGGTGGTGTTCGCCCTGAGGAATATCCCGTCCTGGAAATTGGAAAGCGACTAAAATTTCTGACGAACAAAAAATGGAACTTGCCAATAGATAGACGGAAAATGGATCTTGCTGAGAGATAGACAGATGGAAAATGGATCTTGCTAACA
>NC_136968.1:30369222-30399222 GCF_032717465.1 Coenobita brevimanus | reverse complement strand
CATCCCATCCCATCAATATCCCAAATACTTCATCTATCCCCCCCCATCTCTCTGCCATCCGACACTCCTGCATGATAAGTCTGCAATACTCTCTCGCTCATTATTCACGGCAACTCGCAAGCTATTAACTCTCTCTCTCTCTCTCTCTCATTATTCACACGCCAACTCGCAAGCTATAAATTCTCTCTCTCTCTCTCTCTCTCTCTCATACTTCAACTAGCAGGCTATACATTCTCTCTCTCTCTCTCTCTCTCTCTCTCTCTCTCTCTCTCATTATTCACACTCATTCACAAGCTACAATTTCTCTCTGTCTGTCTGTCTGTCTGTCTCTCAACCGTCAAGCAGCTCAAATAACTGATAATCTTCAGGTTAAAATCGTATCCATATTCTCTTCCATAATTAAATAACTAACTACGATACGGTTGAGATTTGGACTCATTTCAATTTAGCGTGACTCAAAATTTGCCTGAGAATAACTGCCTGAATTTTAGCATATATATCTTTTTTTTTTAATTCAGTGAACCTTAGTTATGAGGTTGAGTCTCCTTGGTTACTAGTTAAATCAACCCTTCAGTATGACAACATTTGGCCATATTCCAGAAGCCTTAGCTATGAGGTTGAAAGAGTCTCCTTGGTTACTAGTCAAACCAACCATCCAATTATAGTTGAGTGGTAGGAATGAGTCTCCTTGGTTACTAGTAAAAAAGAATTAACTGAAGGGGTTAGGGATCTTTGCCACGTTAGAGTAAGAGAACTATAGCTATTAGGAAGGAATGCGTCTCCTTGGTTACTAGTCAAAACAACCTTCCAATTATGGCTATGAGGTTGGAATGCGTCTCCTTGGTTACTAGTCAAAGCAACCTTCCAATTATAGCTATGAAGTAGGAATGCGTCTCCTTGGTTACTAGTCAAACCAACCCTCCAATTATAGCTATGAGGTAGGAATGAGTCTCCTTGGTTGCTAGTCAAACCAACCCTTCAATTACAGCTATGAGGTAGGGATGCGTCTCCTTGGTTACTAGTCAAATCAACTCTCCAATAATAATTACGTGGTAGGAATGCGTCTCCTTGGTTACTAGTCAAAATAAATGCACTCATGTCTCACCAGAGGCACAGAAGTTACCATCAAACAACCACCATTGCCCTCACCAACCAACATTCCCATACCATCTACCACCATCCGGCAGGAGAGGGAATGAGCTGCTAGTTGGTTGCGAATGTTGGTAGTTGTGGTAGGAATGTTGGTAATTGTGGTAGGAATGTTGGTAGTTGTGGTTGGAATGTTGGTGGTTGTGGTAGGAATGTTGGTAACTGTGGTAGGAATGTTGGTAACTGTGGTAGGAATGTTGGTAGTTGTGGTTGGAATGTTGGTGGTTGTGGTAGGAATGCTGGGGGTTGTAATGTTCGTAGTTCTGGTAGGAATGTTGGTCGCTGCGGTGGGAATGTTGGTAGCCGTGGTAGGAATGTTGGTAGTTGCGGTGGGGACGATGGTGGTGGTCGAGTTGCACGGGACACTGATGGTGGTTGTTGTGGTGGCAAAGGGTGTGGTGGTGGCGGTGGTAGCGGTGGCAGGAATGTTGGTAGTGGCGTAGGTGGTGGTGGCGGGGATGGTGGTAGTTGTGGTAGACGCGCCAACCACCACAATCCACAACAGACGAAGGTAAACAAAGACGGCCATGTTGGAAAAGTTATTATTTCCTTTTTCCATAGTTCCCCATTAATTTCCAACTCGTTTTCTGTGTAACGTCACTTATATACACTTACACAGACAAATATTTACTTATAAAATCCTTGTAGTCACTTAAATTCACTTAAAAATACGAATTCGTTTAAATTTCTACTTGTCATGTTTCGGTTAAAAATTCGTTACTATATTTTGTTTTTAATTTTTTCTTAATATATATTTTTGTAGTTCTATGTAGGCAGTTCAAATGTACTTAAATCCACGGACAGTTACTTGAAAAGAACTTAAATCCACGGACGGTTACTTAAAATGTACTTAAATCCACGGACTGTTACTTAAAAATACTTAAATCGGTGTTAGGGTAATTTATCGCTTACTAGTATGAAGACGTATTATATTTGCTCATTTATCCATTTATTTATCTATCTATCTATCTTTTCTTTTTCTCCATAGTTAGGTCTCTCAGCCGTAGTGTGCAATATAATGTCTGTTCTTTTCCTTCGTTCATTCTTTTCTCTTTTTTCTTTCCTTCTTTCTTTCCTCCTCCTCCTCCTCCTCCTCTTCTTTCCTTTTTTCCTCTTCTTGTCTTTCTTTCTTTCTTCTTCTTCTTCTTCCTAGCGAACACCAATCTGACGTCACTAAATCCACTTAAATCATCTTATATCCACCCTAATCCACTCGTACACAGCCAGAAATCCACACAGTAAATCCACTCGTCTCCCTTTCTGCGACTACAACGCATTTCTGATCCACCGTTACTCAAATCCACTTAAAATCCACCCTAATCCACTCGTACACAGCCAGAAATCCACAAAATAAATCCACCCGTCTCACTTTCTGCAGGTACAACGATATTCTGACCCGTAGTGTAAAAAGCAGATTAAATTTTTCAAACATAACAGACATATAACGACCTAACTGATAAAAGCACTAAGGGTGAATGTCTGTAGTCTTCCATATAGTTTTCGGACTTACGGGAGCAATTACACAGGGTCGAGAGCGATTTTAAAAGATAGACACAGGATTTCCGTCCGTCCGCTTGATATGGTAAACTGTCTTGGGCTTGAGAGCATTATTTCTGTGTATATCAAAGTCTACCGTCAAGTTAATAAAGAATAAGATAAAAATAAATAAAAATGTAACAAGGCGATGTTATACTCCTTAATTTATCCTCGAAAAGAGCGTTTAAATAATTTTTTGGATGGAATTCAACCTTACTTACGTGCCTTGTTTACATCATAGAAAACGTGGCACCAAAGAAAACCAACCATAAAATGGGGAAAGTATAGAATTTCCCGCAAGTCCTACCTTTACACCCTTCACCCTGCCATCCTCTCATTGTAATGCTCTGCCATTGGGACAATGATGGGACATTTTGATATATATATATATATATATATATATATATATATATATATATATATATATATATATATATATATATATATATACACTATGGATGTATATTTATGTGTATGCATGTATATATACTCATGTGTCTGTATACGTGTGTATATATGTATATGTACATGGGCACTTATATATCATATGCATACATGCCTGTGTGTGTGTGTGTGTGTGTGTTGTCCGCACACACAGAGATCAAGTGCATGTGCATGTACTGTCCTAGTGCTGGGATTTTGAATCGTGGTAATTCTATGATGGATATCGTTTTTTGTCTATCTACCTGTGTATATGACTATGTATATGTATCTGCTTAGGGTGTACTGTATATGTATATATGTATGTCTCCCTGTCTATGTATATATGAATATATCATATATGTGCATGTTGTATATGTATATGTATGCACACCTGTACACATACCCATATCTTTATACATGCGTACCTATCCTGTACCTGCAGTATGTCTATGGCTACATGTGCGTGAATATATACCTATATGTATAGATATATACATATATGTATGTGTGCATATGTGCCTCTCTCTGCATATGTATGTACATACGTGTGTATCTATGTACCATTTCACTCATTTCACAACATGTAATGATAATTACTGTGCCAACTTTGTACCATGTATGTATCATTGTATGTCTTTGTTCATTATTGTGCTGTATGGAAGCGAGGCGTGGACCTTGCAAGAGGGGAACAAGTCAAGAGTGAGAGCAGTGGAAATGAGTTACTTGAGAGGAGCATGTGGAGTGACGTGGAGGGACAGGTTGACGAATGAAGAAGTGAAGGAACGTTGTGGGGTGGATGTGGATGTGGTTGAGAAGATTAGGAGAAATACACTGAGGTGGTTTGGACATGTGGAGAGAATGGAGAATGAAAGACTGACTAAGAGGGTGTATGTAGGTGAGGTGGAGGAAGGGAGAGGGAGAGGTATATGAGGGAGGGGGGGTGAGCTGGGGGGAGGGTAGTCAAATGGTGGGTGACAGAACGATTTGGAGGCGTTTTCTCTGCGGCCACCCTTTGGGGGATTAGGGCGTCGGGCTGTAGATAGACAGATGGATAGAATGATAATTACTTCTGTACCTTCTATGCCCTGTGGTACCGATTTTGTTTTCCTCATGCTATCAGAACTCCATATTATAATTGCAAATCATAATAGATAGATAGATAAATAGATAGATAGAGAGACAGATAGAAGCAGGGAGTCAGATGATGAGAAGGTATTGTGTCTGCGAGAATCGAGCAATGCTAAACATGCTTACACACTCTTAACTCAAGGAATGCTTTATGGGCACACGACAGCGCCTAGTGACCATACACACACATACACACATACTCACACACAGGCTTCTAGAACTTTCCACTCACAAGGAACACACGTGATACAACCCCTGCTACACCAGAATTTAGGAAAGAGAGCTCAGAGGGAGGTTAGCCACAGAACAGGCAGGGGCAGGAGACAAGCCATACAAGAGGCAGGTCGCAGGGAGAAGGGCTTGGCAACTTGAGAGAGAGACAGAGAGAGCGAGACAGAGAGATAGCTAGCGGGACGGGACTCTATACTTCGCTCTGTGTGTGAGAGACTTGTTAATATTTCCAAGACAAATAAAAATAGTCCCATACTATTCTTTACCTCTCCTGTCACTACATGACAAATGGGAAAGAAGATTATCTACTACAAGCTACTCCAAGATATAAAAACCGCTCGTCCACAAGTCTAATATATATATAACTCAACCACAAAGGAACCACAAAGTCTTTTATGACAATGCACCCCTCCTTGCTTGGCCTTCAGGGACAGTGTTGGCCAGAGTGTTGGCGCTTGTACTGAATGGTAAATAATGAACCTAAATAAAAAATACATGAAAATCGTACATTTCTTTGGTTCTTTATCAGGGCATACCTGTACGACGGGGGGGGGGGAGGAGAATCAGTTAGTAGACACCCACACTACCACTACTACTACTACTAATACTACTTCTACTACTAATATTAGTACTACTGCTACTACTACTACTAATAATAATAATAATAATAATAAAGGCAATAATAGTGATAGTAGCCGTAGTAGTAATAGTAGCAATAATAATAATAATAATAATAACATGGTCACCACATACCCCATCCTACAATATATATACCAATTTTTTTTATGTGCTCAACTTCACTATTTCGGATTTTTTTTTTTTTTTTTTTTTGAAGGGGGGCTGATCCCTTAAAAAATCTGGGGGGGTTTCGTTCCCCAATTATCGCATTACGGATGAGTCCATTGTATAACATGTACTAATATTAATGGTATATCTGCCATCCTTTCACTCATTATTATTATTATTATTATTATTATTATTATTATTATCATTATTATTAATATTTTTTTTTTTGTGGAGGCTGACCCCTTTAAAAATCATGGTTGGAAAATTTTATATAGTCGAAGACGAACTAAAGCACACACACACACACACACACAGAAAGAGAGAGAGAGAGAGAGAGAGAGAGAGAGAGAGAGAGAGAGACAGCTGAATCCTGGAGAACGGTATTGGGCCAGGGGTCGAAAATAATAATAATAATAATAATAATAATGATTTATTTAAGAGGAGCCTGTGGAATCACATGGAGAGACAGGCTGACGAATGAGGATATAAAGGAGAGTTGTGGTGTGGATGTGGATGTGATAGGAAGCGTTATGAGGAACACACTGAGGTGGTTTGGCCATGTGGAGAGGATGGAGGGTGAAAGACTGACGAAGAGAGTGTATGTGAGTGAGGTGGAGGGGGGAAGAGGGAGGGGGAGGCCGAGGATGAGATGGAGGGATGGGTCGAGAGGTATATGAGAGAGGGGGGTGTGAGTTGGGAGCAGGGCAGTGAAATGGCGGGGGACAGGGCGACTTGGAGACGATTTGTTTGTGGCCACCCCAAACGGGATTGAGGCGTCTGGCAATAGATAGATAGATAGACAGATAATAATAACAATAACCCCAACAACCCCTAAAACATGCACCATCGCTCCTCACAACAACAACCCAATATCAAACATTACACCCACTTTCCTTTTGTTACTCCGTTGACTGTTAGGTCAGCCCCGCCTCAGCCCCGCATCAGTAGCGTGGTGTGTGTCACTGCGGGCACACTGTGTTACTTTACCTCAGAGCGTCGGGGCGGCCACTAAATGTTCTTAAAAATGTTCTATGTTCTTCAAAAAAAAAAAAAGTTACCAGGACACGATATGCTGTGATATACTCTGTTGGTCCCTAGTGCCAAGGATATGACCGAATTATTATTACCTCCGTCAACCAAGTGGCAGAAGGTTATGTATTCACCTATGTTTGTTTGTGTCTGTCTGTCAAGACGATGTCTCCAAAAGTTCTCAATGAATTTCAACGAAATTTTGTGGAAATTGGGTCATGGGACAAGAAAGAATTAATTACATTTCGGGACGGATACGGATCCTCTCTCCACGGATCCGGATCCGAATCCTTTAGGCAATGCCACTGGCGGAGGTATGCGCTCTGTGAGCACTTTCCAGTCATTACTGTTGTTGTTATTACTCATTATTATTATTATCATTATTATTATTATTATTATTATTAATAATATTTCTCGTTCTTCCTGTTATTATTATTATTATTATTATTATTATTATTTACTACTACTACTACTCTCTCTCAGTAATAATGAATCACACAGCCCTACCAATGCGAATCATATATTTCGACCTAGTGAATCCGTAAATATTAATGCTATCATTTTAATGATAAAGCATCTAAAAAATACTAACTCCTGTGGCTCAGGGTATTCAACTACGCTTCTTGAGAGATTCTCTGTTTTCTATTTATTATCTTGTTAATGACCTCCCACAATTAATAACTGACTGTCAAGTAATACAATACGCAGACGACACTCAATTTATCCACACTGGCAGTATTGAAGATATAAGTGAATTAGTTCATAGATGTGAGTCCACCTTATCTCGTGCTAAAGAAGACTTTAACACTAATGGTTTAATGTTAAACACCAATAAAACCCAGTGTATGTTTATAGGTACGAGAGGACTGTTGTCACGGATCCCACCAGACACTCACATGCAGACTGATGCCACCCAAATCTATCCCAGCAGTTCCTTTAAAAATTTAGATGTGTACTTTGATAATACTCTGACATTCAACACACATATTGACGAAATGAGTATAAAAGAATATTCTAATGTACATTAATCGCATAAAAGAAAATTTTGATAAGACCACAAGAATAGCTGTAGTACAGTCACTAGTATTATTATCAATTATGGCTTAATGATGTGGGGTGCGACAAACTTAACACAACTAGAACGGGTACAAAAACTTCAAAACTTCGCCGCTAAAGTAGAAAAGGCGGTATGGCTAATACGATCATGTTACACCGTGTATAAAAGAACTAGGATGGCTAAGACTTCATCAGAGATATAAGTATGCTTTAGGAATAGCAGTTTACAACAGTACGTGAAATCAATACTGCCAATACAAGCACGGAGGTGATAAGATACGGCGTTACGACTCAGCGCTAAAATTGCGAGGCCCTTACCTTCACGCCATCTATTGCACAAGCTAGATGAGGGAGACCGGAAATAAAAGAAAATTGTTATAGGGCAGACTATGGTCAGGTGAAACAATGTTAATGTTATCAATAGATAATTATATGGTGCATGAGCATCCCTCACCTTTGTTGCCATATGGGTGGTGAATAATGTCCCATATATTGTATTTTGGCGACAAAGGTTCATACCAATGACAAAAGTCTGCGACTCGGAATATAATGGATATATTAATAACAGATATGAATATTACAGTGTATTTATTGGGTAATGGGTAGGACAGGTAGCCATATCCTCGTACATGTTAGGTTACATTATTATCCCGAAAACATTCAGACGGGAAACAGAAACCCTTAGCCGTTTGTTGTTTTACCTCTGTTAATCATAAATAATTTAACTAAAAAAGAAAAAAGTCTTTCCGTTGTTTTCAGACACACTTCTACCGTATACCTGTGGATATATTGCCGAAAGAATAAATACCCCCTCCTGTGTGAAACATTCGGTACCATCGGAAAACAAAAAAATAAATGTAGCCTACATGTTTCTGAAGCTGGAGATAAATGAAAGTCATATTACATAATATTTTCGGTAATGTCAGAAAACAAGCAACATATGGCAAAGCTTTGATGTGTTTCGTAACCATTATACAGCCTTCAAACAATAACACAATCTGCATATGCTTAAGCTGTTACGACACAAACATGCAGAGTAATTACCAAGAATGTGACATACATGGCAGTTTTTATCACACCATTATGCATGCAAAGGGTAATGATATTTACACTGGAAGACGAAAATAAACAGTGCATAAAATTAAGGTCATAAAAAACATGTTAAAATATGTTGGTTTGTCAGCGCTAATGTACTGTACAGGAAACCAAAGAGCTTGAGTATGATCAGTTTGTGCACAAGTACACGTAATGGAATACATGTGTATATTAGTAAATACGTACATACATCTACTGTACTGTGTTACCCACCTATCTATATGCCTATCTCTCTATCCATCATCTATGTCTATCTATCTGCATCTATCTGTCATCTGTCTATCTATATTTCAACGAATAAATCACTTAACATGCAATTCACAAACATGCTAATACTCGCAGGGAAAAAGGAAACACGAAATATCCCATGTGCTTGGCCTATTTCGTGTTTCCTGTTCCCTGTGGATATCAGCTCTCTCTCTCTCTCTCTCTCTCTCTCTCTACTAAATACCTCATGTGGTTTAGGAAATTTTTTATTTCATTACATGGTTCCTACCTGCCTGTAATAGGAATTTCCAGTTATCGGTATACGAGTAATAGCCTTGAATAATAATGGTGCATATCTTCACTGTCATTTTCACAGGATCAATAACAGGACAAAATATACGAATATTGTCAATAAATACTGATCATGTGAAGGCCGGTAACTAATATCCTACATTGCGAATGTAGCGGTATTACCTCAGCAAGTGGGCATATGTCCCACATCAGTGCGCAACTTATCCTTTATCATATGTATAATGAAGCACAGTAATCACTACAGATCACAGTAATCACACAGATATTACAGATCGTACAGGCGTACGTACTAAGGCACAGATTCAGCTGTTGTGACTTCCTAATTTGCACCCACGTTTCTGATTGTGGTATACTTGCTTATGCATAATAGTTCGTCACATCTATTTTACACACCTCTTTTTGCACTCTGGTAGGAAATGAAACCGTAGGATAGTTCCAGCTCGTCGTTTTTTCCCGCAAACAACGCAGCGGTTTCCAGCGTTTGGAGCAATGTTTATTTGTACCGCCACGCCTCCTGGCATCCCTTCTGTCAACATATGTAAACAAACAGACGACACACCGGCGACCACAATGCCATCTGTTGACCAAGCCAGCTCGTTACACTGGTCTCGTGTTCGCCCGTATGAGTTAATACTCCGTATCTTTTTTCCTCCGTGAATACAAGACAACAACAACATATATACAGTCACGAGCCATAATGGAGATCCACCCACCAGCTTACCCCAGACTCGATGTACAGTACTTCGTAGCCTGGGCTTCACGTGTGTGTGTGGATATTTGCCCCACACTTGGTGGGGCACGGGCAAACAAAGAGCCCGTCAAGGAAGTGGCAGAAGGTGGCTCTCCGAATGAGAGCATAGCGGGGCCGATGACGACTGGCAGAGGAGGCAGCAAAGGCAGGGAAGGTCCGTGAGAAGGAGGGCAGACAAGCACAACGATGGTCGTGGAGGGCAGTGCGGGACGTGCAGAGGTGGAGAGAGGCACGGCGCCAGGTGGAGGGCGCCAACGAAGAACTGCAGGTGGAAAACCGCCCTGACACTGCCCTTAACCCCCTTGCCCCTGGTCGAAAGGGCGTGCAACACTCGCCCAGCTCAGCAGCAGGTGGAAGCCGAGGAGGGAGGCCCAGTCACGGTCGTAGGGAGGGCAGGCCCCGGTCCAGGTAGAGGCGGAGGGAGGGTCATCGGCCAATCGGTGGGTAGAGGAGCCTCGACCTCCTGGCCGGCAGGACCTAGGCCGTCTACCTCCGGGTGGAAGGGACAGGCGTTCAACCCTCCTTGGTGATACTAAGAGCTGGTCCCGCCGGGGCTGGGTGGAGGCGCTGCCTCGGCGAGAGGTGGGCTGGGGCCGGGTGTGGGCTTCACACCGAACACCCTCTCTCCCTCCACTCTCCCTCCAACATCCCCCCCCCCCCACTCTCTTAACCCTCAATCCCTCCATACATCGTGCTTCGAGATACAGTAGTAAGTCGGAGTTGGAGTTTCACTGCTTTAAATACGTAGCAGATCATAATGCATATGTGAGAATAAATAAAGGATGCTGAAATAATATTCCAGTTGATTAATAATGCATTACATAGCATTGGTAATGAAGTTAAAAATATACATATTACTTAAGAGTGAAAGATGAGTTTTGGGCAAGAGTAGAAGCATGTATGGACAAGTTTGAGAGGAGCGAGAGGGTGCTGTTGATTGGAGACATGAATGGCAAAGTTGGGAATGTACGAGTGGATGGAGTGGTTGGTCAGTGGGGTGTGCCAGCTGAAGTAGATGGGAATGGTAGTGCTTTGGTGGACATCTGTGCTTGTAAGGGGTTGGCAATAACCAACACCTACTTTCGTCACAAGATGATCCACCGGTATACATGGAGAGTAATAAGGAGGATGGATGGTGAACTTGCTGAACGAAAGGCAATGATAGACTACGTGTGTGTGGATGAGCGAATGAGAAGACAAGTGTTGGATGCAAGATTGTGGAGAGGGTGGGGGAATGGAGTCTCGGACCATCACTTAGTGATGGCCAAGGTAGAGCTGCAAAGAAAGTGGTTGAGGAGATGAAGGGGAAGACAGGAGGAAGCAGCTCCTGTGAGAAGAGTGGAGAAATTGCAAGATAGTGAGAAAATGGCAGAGTATAAGAGCATAGTGGAAGAAAGATTGGGAAGGTATGAGCTAGAGCAGATGGAAGGGGTGGAAGACGTATGTAAGATATTCACGGAAGAGATAGGCGCAGCGTGTGAGGCGGTTTGTGGAGTGAGGAGGAGATGCAAGGGTGTGCAAGGGACAGCATGGTGGAATGATGACGTGAAACGAGCTGTGGAACAAAAGAAGAAGGCATATAGTGAATGGTTGGCGAGTACAGGTAGGGGAGAAGATGAGAGAGAGAAAAGAGAGGTATATGTGAGCAGGAGAAGGGAGGTTAAGAGACTGGTGAAGGAGAGTAAGAAGAAAGTGGATGAAGAGTTTGGGTGGAATCTGAGTGTGAAATGGAGGGAGAGTAAGAAGTTGTTTTGGAAGGAGGTAAAGAAAGTAAGGCAGTGTGAAAGGGGAAATAGTAGGGGAGTGAAAGATAGGAATAATAGATTGTTGGTGGAGAAGAGAGAGAAATTGAGGAGATGGAAGGAGCACTTTGAGGATTTGTTGAATGTAGAGAGTGAGAGCAGTGTGAGTATAAGTGGTTGGGGAATGGCTGGGAGAAGAAGAGATGAGAGGAGGAAGAGATCAGTAGGGCGGAAGTAGTGGAAGCGATGAAGAAGATGAAGTTGGGAAAGGCCCCAGGAATTGATGGAGTGTGTGATGAAATGCTTAGGTATGGGGGTGAGATTGTTGTGGAGTGGATATGGAAATTGTGTAGATTGGCTTGGGAAGAGGGAAGGGTTCCAGAGGACTGGAAATCAGGTATAATTGTTCCTTTATACAAAGGAAAAGGGGAGAGAGAAATATGTGGTAACCATAGGGGTATTTGCCTTCTTAGTGTGACTGGTAATATATATGGCAGAATACTCATTGATAGGGTTACGCATATGACAGAGGAGCTAGTTGGAGAAGAACAAGGGGGATGTAGGAGGGGAAAAGGGTGTGTAGATCAGATATTTGTTCTAAGATGTTTAGTGGATAAGTATCTAGAGAAGGGAAAGAAAGTGTATGCTGCCTTCATGGACTTGGAGAAAGCTTATGACAGAATAGATAGGGAAGGTATGTGGAAGGTATTAAGAATATATGGAGTGGAGGGGAAATTGTTGAGTGCTGTGAAGAGTATGTACGAAGGAGCTAGGGCTACAGTGCGAGTGGATGGTGAGCTGAGTGAGTTCTTTGATCTCAGTGTGGGACTGAAACAGGGTTGTGATGTCTCCATGGCTGTTTAATATATACATGGATGAGGTTGTAAAGGAGGTGCAAGGTAGGGCAGTGGATGTGGGGCTGGCCCTATAATGAATGAAGGTGAGATTTGGAAGCTTCCGGTGTTGCTGTTTGTTGATGATACAGTATTGTTGAATGAAGATGAATGGGAGTTGCAAGGTTTGGTGAATGAATTTGGAACAGTGTGTAGGAGGAGGAATCTGAAAGTTAATGTAAACAAAAGTAAAGTTATGATGTTTGAGAGGAATGAAGTCACAGAGTGTGCGGTGAGGTTGGATGGTGAGGATATGGAGAATGTGAGTGCATTCAAGTACTTGGGTAGTGTGATGAGTAAGGATGGAACTTTGGGGGATGAAGTGCGTGAAAGGGTACAGCAGGGAAGGAAGGTTGTTGGTACACTTGTCATAAAGACTTTATAGTTAATTGTAGAGAAGTATATTTTAGACTTGTGGTCGAGCGGCTTTTATATCTTGTAGTAGTTTCCCCACCAGATGTCATGTAGTGACGGGAGAGGTAAAGAATAGTATGGGACTATTTTTATTTGTCTTGGAAATATTAAACAGGTATAATAGTATAAGTCCTGGGTAGCTACCTCCCTGTCTCGCTATCTCTCTCTCTCTCTCTGTTCTAAAGCTAATCTCCGTCTCGACCTCTCTATAGGGTCGCTTGTCTCCTTCTAAACTCTCTTTCCTCACATCTCGTGTAGTAGGGTGTGTGTGTCACGTATCTTCCTCATGGCAACAGAACTTTCTCACGAGAGGACTGCTGACAGCTAACTGAATCATCTCCTTACTGGCCGCTGTCGTCAGCTTTCCCCGTGTAAGCGTTTAGCGCTGCTCGCTTCTCGCAAACACAACACCTTCTCATCATTTGACTTCCTGCTTCTATCTGTCTCTCTATCTATCTATTTATCTATCTATCTAGTATGATTTGCAATTATAATATGGAGACCTACCACATTGCTCTGCCGCGCAAAAATGGCGTACCATCGACATTTAATAGTTATAATATATTAATACATACTACATACACATTATAATAAACTTATAAGCTAATTAAGTGAAATACATAATATTGTAAAGTAACATAATTGTATGAATATTGTATACATATATTATTCATAGTAAATAGTGATTATTCAGTAATATTACATTTTAAATAAGTTGTATACATATTTGAATAAATGCAATATAATTGTGCAATGGTAATACTGCTAAGTTATACATTACATATTTGAGTTATCACTTTAGTAATGTCTAATATTTCATCTAACTTGTATGATGATACTGGTAATATAGAATTGTGCTATAATTGTATGACTTATAATATTGTACTAACATTGTGGTACTACATAATTGTGTTGGCCTTATAATTGTAGTTACATTTTGTTAATGCAACTATTACATATGTGTCTTGGCCTTATAATTGTAGTTAAAGTTACATAAAAGTTACATCTTGTTAATGCAACTGTTTTGTCGTTACATAATTGTTACATATCGTTTGTAGGTACATAATTGTTGTTAAAGTTACATAAAAGTTACATCTTGTTAATGCAACTGTTACATAATTGGCAAAGTGTAACATAATGCAATCGTTTGTCGTTACATAATTGTTACATATCGTTTGTAGGTACATAATTGTAGTTAAAGTTACATAAAAGTTACATCTTGTTAATGCAACTGTTACATAATTGGCAAAGTGTAACATAATGCAATCGTTTGTCGTTACATAATTATAATATGGAGTAACATAATTGTAATAACTGCAGTCCTAACATATGCTGCGGTCGATGATAGTGATGATGTGTCGTGCCACTTGTATGTGGAGACAACAATTTGCTTTTTGTTTGTAGTTTACGTGGTATTTTGACTGATGTAGTAACACTTACACTTATTTTCATTTGTTTGTTATGTGATCTTACTCTATTTCTCTTTTTTCTTTCTTACTTTTCTTTCTTCTTTTTTTTTTTTCTTTTTTTTTTTTTTTTCTATAGTTTGTTTTTCTTTGCTTGTGTACGCTTTTTTCCATGTTGTTCATGGTTACATAATTACTGGCTAATTTCCTTGGGATACTTTTTCAAAGTTTAGTTTATATTGCACAGATACTATAAAATGATATTATATAGTCCCACATTTTGTTATTTTATATAAAAAAATATATATACATATATACAGTATTAACTATACACACTGACTTGTTCACCTGTACCTATCGTGAGTAATATGTGTGTCAGCACTGTGTGGAAATCATTGTCTTCACGATTGTGTTGAAGATGTTCACTCTTGCTAACGGCATTTGTGTTGGCCATTTTTTTTCTTTTCTCTAGTTTACCTTGTAACTTAATTTATATGTTTCCACTAGGTAGCTTTAATTAATAAATGTTTAATACAGTTCTTTTAATCGCTCACTGAGTAACTGTGATGGTGTATTTTCTTTATCACTTTGTAGATATAATATGTATAGTTGTATGTAAGAAACACGTATTTTATGTAGGTATAAATGGTAACACTCGTTGATAGTAAATAAATGTTATAATAGATGAATGAATATATACAGTGTAGAATATTTATTGTTGGTGCAAGTATTTAATGCTTGAATTATGAAGATAATTGAAGTAGGTATGTGTATTTAAGTTATAACTATACAGCACGTTTTATATGTTTGTGCAGAAGCTTATTGTCTATCACTGTGTATTGTATAAATGAAGTAACTATGTAACTCATTAATTTTTACCGTGGAGGAAAATGGTGTGAGTGGTGTTGCACGTGGTGATAGCGTTGTCCTTCGCGGGTTGATTGGCGTGTTGTCGTCTCAGCACATGGTGACGTCGGCTTCCCACACTGGTAGCTGTGGTGAGTGAATGAGTAGCGATGAGTAACTTGAGTGAAGACGAGTGAGTAAGATGAGTTGTAAATATGGACTTGGTGTTTTGCAGCGTGCATTGACCTCTTCACACCTGCGTAAGCGTTGGGGGTTTGGTGGATGTAGCAGAGAGATGGCTGTAGACTTTGTAGAACTGAAGCTAACCTTGTAGTCTCGGTTGCTTTTGTAGAAATTTGCTTTTAATTCGGAGACGATGTCCGCAGATTTGCTGGTTTGTCGTTAAGCTACTTGCAAGGCGTCGAGTGATCTCTTGACCTCTGCATCAGCGTAATGATCTGGGAGACGGAGGGGGCAGGAGCTGATATTGTTGGTTGTTGTCAATCTTGATATTTTGTAGGAATTTAATGTTGATTCGTAGACGAGGTTCGTATCCCACCGCTGCCACCAAATGTCATAAAGACTTTATAGTTAATTGTAGAGAAGTATATTTTAGACTTGTGGTCGAGCGGCTTTTATATCTTGTAGTAGTTTCCCCACCAGATGTCATGTAGTGACGGGAGAGGTAAAGAATAGTATGGGACTATTTTTATTTGTCTTGGAAATATTAAACAGGTATAATAGTATAAGTCCTGGGTAGCTACCTCCCTGTCTCGCTATCTCTCTCTCTCTCTCTGTTCTAAAGCTAATCTCCGTCTCGACCTCTCTATAGGGTCGCTTGTCTCCTTCTAAACTCTCTTTCCTCACATCTCGTGTAGTAGGGTGTGTGTGTCACGTATCTTCCTCATGGCAACAGAACTTTCTCACGAGAGGACTGCTGACAGCTAACTGAATCATCTCCTTACTGGCCGCTGTCGTCAGCTTTCCCCCGTGTAAGCGTTTAGCGCTGCTCGCTTCTCGCAAACACAACACCTTCTCATCATTTGACTTCCTGCTTCTATCTGTCTCTCTATCTATCTATTTATCTATCTATCTAGTATGATTTGCAATTATAATATGGAGACCTACCACACACTGAAAGCAGTGATGAGAAATAGGGAGGTGAGTATGGAAGTTAAGAAGTCACTGCGTGATAGTATTGTGATCCCTACCCTGACGTATGGAAGCGAGGCGTGGGCCTTGCAAGAGGGGAACAAGTCAAGAGTGAGAGCAGTGGAAATGAGTTACTTGAGAGGAGCATGTGGAGTGCCGTGGAGGGACAGGTTGACGAATAAAGAAGTGAAGGAACGTTGTGGGGTAGATGTGAATGTGGTTGAGAAGATTACGAGAAATACACTGAGGTGGTTTGGACATGTGGAGAGAATGGAGAATGAAAGACTGACTAAAACAGTGTATGTAGGTGAGGTGGAGGGAGGGAGAGGGAGGGGTAGACCGAGGATGAGGTGGAGGGATGGAGTTGAGAGGTATATGAGGGAGGGGGTGAGTTGGGGAGGGTAGTCAAATGGTGGGTGACAGAGCGACTTGGAGGCGTTTTGTCTGCGGCCACCCTTCGGGGGATTAGGGCGTCGGGCTGTAGATAGATAGATGGATAGACTTCTGATGACACTGGTAGTTTATTGGCGTTTCGCTGAGATTCCCTGGGGATATTTTTATGTCAAGATGAACATTTTCCATTAGTTGAATGCAGGCTGTCACTTCCTTCGCATATCGCCCAGTAATTGTCAGTGCACTATTTACCCCTCCAAGGCAACTATTACTTTACATAAAGTTTTAGTGGAGAAACTAATAAGGAATTGTTATGTAATGAAATATTGCAATTACCAATGTGACTTACATTTCATGTGAGTCATACAGTAGGATACAAAACACCCAGTGGCGTCACCAGGGGTCAGATTTTTTGGGGGCTGTAGCCCTGGTGTAGGCAGAAGGGGGGGGGGCGAGCGAAGCGAGCCTATGCAGCTGGGGGGTACGGGGGGGGCGCTGTAAGCCCCCCCGGAAAATTTTTCGGAAATTGAGCAGTTTTAGGGGCATTTTTGAGGCCTATAGATGAAGAAAAAGTAAAATAAGGTCTCACAGGCTATTAATATGAAACTTATAGGACACATGAATATTGATGGGCCTAATACCAGGTATCAGTAAACCTTATGATATAATGTGTACAAGGTAATTGTATAAAGCTTTTTTGCAGATAATAGTTTTTCTTCAATTGCTAGTATTATGTGGTATCATAACGGTTTCTTAGTCTTACCATATTAAATTTGATAATTCAAAGAAGCTCTTTATTCAATGTATATAGATATAATTGTCAAGATTTATCTTCCATTACCGGTACTGTGATAGGAAAACAAAGCCATTCACAAAAAAGCAAAAATTATAAAATAGATCTCGTGCCGGTTCTTCAGCAGGTATATCAAGGTTATCGCTTGTGCTGGGCGGTGTATCGGTACACGGCTAGCACTAAATATCGTGCCACCGCTAGCACCAATAAAATGTATCGTCGCACTGCTGGCCACCAATTTAATGTAGCCGTTATGGAGTAGCAGTTGACTACATATTAAGTGTTCTGCTGTATAGTATAACTAGACCACCGTGTTGGATCGACGACACTGTCTGTAGTACACGTCAGCTACTCGCCGTCACTGCCCGACACTTCCCACCAAAGGTCCTCTGCCACGAGAAGGTGGAAGCTGGTCTGTTATTAAGTGGTAGCGTAAGGTGACAGAAATGAGCAGATTAAATCTCTCTTTATTGGGTACAGAATAATATAACTGCGACCCGAGAGATATGTAGAGCGACACCACCTTCCTTTAAAACTGTACGAGTAAAACGACCTCTGACGCTATACACTCACCGAGCCGACTAGGGCGCGGTGCTGAGGTCAGCTAAAAAGTGAGGTGCCGAGCATTACATATACTCTGGGCTTATGCAAAAAGTAGAGATAAATGACAACTCTACTAGCACATTATACACCTCTATAAAATGGCATCAAGTACATTCACATATGCCAACATAATAAATGGTTCCCCAGGACTTTACACTTACGCACTATTCAGATATCTTTTCACTTCTCCTAACCTTCATTTTATAATTGAAACAGGGTGGCCCTTGTGGTCTGCCATCCACCTTCTTCTCTATACCACAGCTAACAGCGAAGTGATATTTGGTTGTTCATCATTCACACTTCATTACACACTGTTAATTATGACTAAACAGCTTTAAAAATTATTATGTAAAATGTGTGATACTACAACTTCTTATGGAAAAAGATGTTGACACCAGAACATCGCTCGGCCACAACTTTGACGTCCTCGTCGTCTTTGTTGTCCTAACTAATGTGTAGGCTATCCAGAGTGTAGGGTAGCTAACTATTCAGGAACATCCACTTGCAATCCTCGAGTACGGACACGTGGTATCAGTGGGTTCCATTTGGCTCCTTAAATAGTAGCGTAAACCACAAACACAGGACAAGACCACAATAAGTAGAAGACCAACGCCAGGACCAAAATAGGAAGGAGAAAGGTATGAAGGAAAGATAGGACAGTACATAAGGCTCTAAATCAGTCCTGTTCAGGTGGGAGAGGAAGATAAGCTCCTTTAATACATGAGACAGCCTGTTCACATTCAAGGAAGTAACATTGAATGAAGGTAGAAAGGGTCGTAACTGGGATGAGAAGTTCACTGTCAAAGCTAGATGATGCTTGCTAGGCAGAACTGCTATCTCTTTACTGTGTAACTCACAAAAATCAGGTGCAATATAGTACCCCTTTACTGTAAGGAATTGATTCTGTGAGGCACAAATCACAGTTACATCCTCTGTCTCAGGAAAGTAAAAGTACTGTTTCGCATGAATATGAGCATGGAATACTGACTTCAACTGAATGGGTTGGAAGGTGCAACGTTGCAGAGCAGAGGAAGTATTTGTGTCCAACAAGGCCCTCTTACACTCCTCTACCTTTAATGGTACGAAGACAAAATGGAAAGCAGGACATACATGGAGATCAAGAAATGAGGCCTTACACTTCTCAAATTCATCCACAGTCGTTTCTGCTACATATTTCTTGTCATCTGAGACAACTAGCTCCTCTGGACCCTCTTCAGTAACAACAAGTGTATTATTAGCAGTAGCAAAAGGGAAGGAAATGAACCGCCATGCCTGGTGTGTTACAGCATTCCTCATAGGTACCAATATAAGGATGCCTTCATCGGTCAACTGGGCCTCTAACAATGGGTAATAATACTCCAGTTGACTCAGATCAAAGAGTGGCATAAGTCCATGCTTCCACATAGCTATATCAAGTGCATTTGGTAATATATTAGTAGGCAGCAATAAAGCATTAACCCTGTTCAAACTTGCATCGATTAAGCCGTCCACCATATTGGCTGCATGCTTCTCCAAAGCAGTGGTTGACTCGTCGAGAGCATGTAAGTACTCAGCAAATAACACCAAGTTAGCTAGGGTTGGTAAGTTAATTTGGATGTTGTTCACAAGCTCTACTAGATGGTTGGTAGTCCTAATTATCTCGTTAGCATTGTTAGTGAACTCATCTAACTGTTTATACACATGCATGATTAATCTATTATTGGCTTTAGCGGCCAGTGTCAAGTCATGCATCTGTCTACCCAATTGCACTACATCCTTATCTAATGCCGTACCAAAGAGTTAGAAAATCCACAAGTCCTCTCTTAGTACGTGCATGGACATGCTTGGAAAGATCAGAGTGTACGTTAGGTAAAGCTACATGCAAGTTAATGAGCCTGTCGGTGAGCCTGTCTATATGCCTAGTCTGAAGCTCAACAAAGCTTCAGTGTCAGAGTTCGTCAATCGTGGGTTTCGATTAAACATCTTTCCCACTTCCAATAGTTGCTGTCTGAGATTTGACAAGCCCTTGGAGACCTCCTTGATAATATCTGGCATTTGGAGATAGCCTTCCATTGGATAGTAGACGCATACTGCATCTTCCACTACCACGACTTCTCCAAGTGGGCTCTTCAGTGCTCCTGGCATTAACGCAGTCGTGTCCATGTCCGATGTCTTTCCATAGGTCCACCCCAAGCAACGCACGAGGAGTATGAGCCACAGCCACATTTTTTTCTGCAAGAGTAGATACTCCCTTAATCACTCTTGTTGTGGGATCGTAGCTTGCTGCAATACTCTTGGTTAGGGACAGGTACGGATGACGACATAGACTGCGACGAAGACAGAGGGCACGACACATCAGATGATAGGCCTAGCTCTTGACTTACTAGTTTGATCCTATCAGTATGTACTGCCTTCTGAGTTCCATTAGCTTCATCCTTTATTCTATAAGTATTTCCACATACTCGTTCCACAACGGTATATGGTCCGCGGAACTTAGGTCTGAGCTTGGAAATTCTCTCCAGGGTTGTGGATTATGACCTTCTGGCCTGCCTGTAACGTCTTTTCTTGACTACCTTTGTGTTGTTTCACCATCATCTCCGCTCTTGAGGCTTTTAATCTTTTCCGTACTTCACCGTGTATAAATTGGAATTTCAACAACTGTACCGGTACCTTTGCGTAGTCTTCTTCGTTGTCTACTGGAGTAGGAGGTCCAGCCAACAAATCGTAGGGTAACACTTTCTCTTCTCCATAAAGGATATAATGAGGAGACTTCCCAGTTGATGAATTTTCTGAGGAGTTGATGGTCGCCGCTACATGTGGTAACCAGTCTTCCCAGTTATCCTCTTGATTTGAGGTTATTACTGGTCTCAAGACTTCCAGTATCTTCCTGTTTGTTCTCTCCACCAGGCCATTGCTCTTAGGACTGTACGGCGTTACAAAAACTTGCTTTACTCCATACATACGACAGATTTCTTGTAAAACACCTGGTTACGAAATTCACTGCCATTTCGCTGAGCAATACCTTAGGTGCAGAGTATGGACAAATCACTGAAGTCACAAAAGTGTGCGCCACCTCCTCTGAAGTTTTCGTCTGTAAAGGTGCTAAAACAGTGAATCGTGAGAAATGGTCCACTGCCACCAGTACATAACTTGAACCTTGACGACTTCTCCGTAACGCTAAGAGATCAATGGAGACTGTATCCCAGGGTTTTTCCGGTAGAGGATACTCTAAGATGGGAGTCGGAAGTCCCGTCGTTCCTCGTATTTCCGCGCATTTGACACATTGACTGACGTGGGCTTCTATGTCCTTCCTCATGGTCGGCCAATAGTATTTCTTTCTCGCCTCACGTATGCATCTATCGCGACCGGGATGACCCGCTTGAGGTACGTCATGAACTAACTGTAGCACGGCTTGCTGTAAGGTAGCAGGAACAACCAACTGATATGCAGTGTCCTTCCCTGGGGGTTGCTTATACAAAAGACCCTGTTGAAGATGGAAGTGAGTCATTGGTACTGGGAGTTCAGGTAGACAAGTCTCGTCACCAGACTCCAAGGCATAGATGACTTGAGACCACATCGCATCATTACGTTGTTCCGCTTTTACCGTGTCTGAGGAATACTCAGCAAGAGCAACATCCTCGGCTATGGTAGCAGCAATGTTTCTACTCAACGCGTCGGCTACAACATTTTGACGGCCAGGTAAATATCTGACCTCTGGATCAAACTCCATTACCTTGCCAAACCAACGCGCAACCTTACCGTGCAAGTTTTTTCCTTTAAACAAGTCGCGTATGGGTGCATGGTCAGTTAAAACAATTATCCGGTAGCCAAAGATAATATCCCGGAAATGTCCTAACGCCCACACGACTGCTAATGTCTCCAAATGTGTCGTCGAATAGTTCTTCTCTGGGGGTCTTAATGCCCTACTAGCATACGCTATGGTATGTGTCTTTCCTTGCTCATCCTTCTGCTGTAACACCGCTCCCAGACCCAGACCTGAGGCGTCTGTGCACAGATAGAAAGGTTGAGTATAATCAGGAAACGCTAATACGGGTGCTTCTGACATGGCTTGTTTGAGCTCGTTGAAGCTTTTCTCTTCCGAGGGTCCCCATTTCCATGCAGCGTCCTTCTTAAGTAGCGTCGTTAAAGGTGATGCTATGATGGCATACCTGTGGACAAAACTCCTATAAAAGCCAGTGAGGCCTAGGAACGATCTTATCTGATCCTTGTTCTGTGGTGTAGGAAAATAGGTCATCTAGATACGCTAAGACGTCTAACCTAACATCTTGCCAAACAATTGGTTTATCATCCGCTGAAATGTTAAAGGAGCATTACTCAGTCCAAAAGGCATCCGGAGAAATTCAAAGTGCCCACGGTGAGTGCTAAAAGCAGTAATGGGACGCGACTCTTCGGTCAGCTCCACCTGCCAATACCCTGACGCTAGATCCAGACAAGTAAACACAGTATTTCCCTTACCTAATGATTGAAGTAAGTCTCGCAGATGCGGAATCGGGTAACGATCCGGTACTGTTACCTTGTTCACTTGCCGAAAATCCACAACAGGTCTCACACCACCGTCCTTCTTAGGCACTAGAAAGAGTGGTGCATTCCAAGGCGAGGAGGAAGGCTGGATAACGTCATCACGCAGCATCCTTTCAACTTCCTCATCCACTGCTTCCCTTTGGCTGTGCGGTAGACGGTATTCGGGCAAATAAACTGGATTTGTACCAGGGCACAAACCAATATGATGCTTCACCCTATCCGTCCTACCCAGCGCTTCTCCTGGAAGTGCTACTACGTCGGAAAATTCTCTAAGGAGGGCTAGGAGTCATGTTTTATGGTCTACATTATCCGTGACCTTCACGTATTGCTCCAGCTGTTTTTCCTTAGCCAGACGTACGGGTTCCGACTGAGTCGTTGCTTGAGATGTAACTACAGGAGAGATCACCGGCACGTCGTCGACTTCCTTTATGGGGGCACCATAGCACATCAAGTCGCCTATATAACAACCATCTCTGAGCTTAACTGCGCCACCACTCATATTTGCAATGAAGAGGGGCGTCTTCTGGTCTTGGCCAACGCCAGTCAGAGTCGATTCCAGCGACAATGCCTTATGTCTCACAGTCTCAGTTAAGCATGCTACATCAGTTCCCACCGACACGTCAGGTACTCGGACAGGAATTTTACAGACAGTTCGACTGGGTAAGTGGTGATTACCACTCACTATAGCCCTGACTTTCTTCCAGTCCATACCCTCCGCTTCGTGTGCATCCGGGGACTCCCTTGACACTTCACTTGTCGGGGTCACAACTGGTTGGACGGCTCCTGATTGGATGCCAGTTCCAGTTCGTGTCGCTGAGGGATTAAGGCCTACTCTTTCCCATTAAAGGAAATGGAATTTGAGGGTGTATTACTATATCATACTCCTCCATGGTTTCAAAGCCTAACAGCCCAACAGCTGGCAGAGGAAATTCCTCAACCACATAAAACGTAGCACGTAACACAGGAGATCGTTTATCTGCCCTCAATGTCAACGGCACCTGGCTTACAATCTTCATTCTACTCCCTGTCACACCTGTCAACATTACATCAGGTGGTGATAATGTCCAGTTTGTTAGAGGGATTTCTTTTAAGTCTTTCCTAGCGCTTTACTAGAAATAGTTTGTACATGACCCTGTATCTACGATCAGGGACAGTTGGCCTTTCCCTATGATCCAAGGAATAGATAATAAGTCTACCTTAGTAATAGCTGCCACACACGCATCGGTGGATTGTACTATTTTAATTACTTTTGCGCATGACCCTGAGCTTCCCCGAACTAGCTGGGTTCCCTAGTTTCTTCCTCTATTCAATGACAAAGGGGCAACAGACCGTATCAAAATGACAATGCCCATGTCTCACATACAATCTTTTAACATCTGGCTTAACAGCCTTGGTCGCTTTGCTGTGGAGAACTAGTAGCTGTATCTCTCCAGCCCGAAGTTTGCAAGGCTTTGCTAGCTTCTGCATAGCATATGCCTGCCTTCGCCAAAGCCTGACTTTCAGTACAGTTAGGATGCTGCTGTACTATATCAGTAGCCAGATTAGGTACAGGTATCTGCCACAAAGGAGGAGGGTTAGTCTGACTTTGCACGCCCATATTGTTAGTCATGCCCCAGGTATTTGGATAAGGGCCCTGGGTTTGCATGCCAATATTAGTATTCATGCCCCATTGATTAGGATTCTGGGTTTGCATGTCAATGTTAGTATTCATGCCCCATTGATTAGGATTCTGGGTTTGCATGCCAATATTAGTATTCATGCCCCATTGATTAGGATTCTGGGTTTGCATGCCAATATTAGTATTCATGCCCCATTGATTAGGATTCTGAGTTCGCATGCCAATACCATCTGTGTTTATACCCCATGCATTTGAATAAGGAACAGAAAATAAATTCTGTCCAAAACCTTGTGGTGTACTAAAAACATCTGAAGTATACACAGGTATGTGAGTGGTTGTAGTACTATCACTAATGACTGGATTTTGCATATCTTGAGTGACCAAAGGTACTGTTGTAGTCTCAACTTCCACAGTCTCCTCACTAGGATTACCCTCTAGCAAGACTAGTGGCCATTTTGGATCTAACTGATTGTTCTGGGACTGTTGAATAAGTATGACCAGAACGCAAATGCAAAACGTTCAAATCCTCATCCTGTCCTTCAGAAATATCCTCATCACCTTGATCCTCAATATGTCCTTCACTCATTTAATATGTTTGAGCACTTTTATTTGATGTATCAACCCACTCATAAAATTCTGAGTCTAGTGGGGTTAATCTCTATTTCCCTAATTCTACGTCCCCACTTTTCCACTGTATCCATCCAACCTTGTCAGTAATATTCCCCTCCCAGTTACAGGAAGATAAACTGACATAAAAAAAGGATAGTTATGGTAAGTGACAGAAAATACACAGAAAGTATATTTATTTCAAGGGAATTCTGAGAAACCTTTATTTCCACTCATCAACTAACTAACGTGTGTTGATTCAAGTGTGTGTGTGTGTGTGGATTACTATGCATGGACACTACCTAGATATGAAAGTCCAGGATGATGTTCCACATTCCACGTTCCACACTCCACCAGACTCCTCCAACCATACACGGCAGCCCACTCGCTGTGGGAGTTAGCAAGCGACTGGTTCGCCCTGGGCCTGCACCACGCCAGGCCCGCCGCTCTCCCTCGGCTCGCTTCGGCCGTCCGCGCCTCTGGAGTTGCTAGAAGTCGCTCGCTAGTTGACCCACTCCTCACCGCACTGGCATGAACTCCCCTTATCTCGCCTCTCGCACACGAGAGCGAGATTCTTGCCAGTTTGCGTTTGAAGATGGAGATATCTCGCACACCACAGGCGAGATAACTGCCAGTTTGTGCTTAAGATAGGAATCTCGCACTGGCAGAATAATGGGAGGAATTAATATTTACCACTCCAGTTTATCTGCTCCACTTAACTCACTGGTAATTAGTCCCCTTACAACAGTAGAGTAAGATTTTCTGTTTCACCTTCAGGAACGAGCGATTGCAAGGGTTACTGGTTCACAGCATAAATCCCTTTAGCACGTATTGTATCCCACCGCTGCCACCAATTTAATGTATCGGTACACGGCTAGCACTAAATATCGTGCCACCGCTAGCACCAATAAAATGTATCGTCGCACTGCTGGCCACCAATTTAATGTAGCCGTTATGGAGTAGCAGTTGACTACATATTAAGTGTTCTGCTGTATAGTATAACTAGACCACCGTGTTGGATCGACGACACTGTCTGTAGTACACGTCAGCTACTCGCCGTCACTGCCCGACACTTCCCACCAAAGGTCCTCTGCCACGAGAAGGTGGAAGTTGGTCTGTTATTAAGTGGTAGCGTAAGGTGACAGAAATGAGCAGATTAAATCTCTCTTTACTAGGTACAGAATAGTATAACTGCGACCCGAGAGATATGTAGGAGCGACACCACCTCCCTTTAAAACTGTAAAACGGCCTCTGACGCTGTACACTCACCGAGCCGACTAGGGCGCGGTGCTGAGGTCAGCTAAAAAGTGAGGTGCCGAGCATTACATATACTCTGGGCTTATGCAAAAATTAGAGATAAATGACAACTCTACTAGCACATTATACACCTCTATAAAATGGCATCAAGTACATTCACATATGCCAACATAATAAATGGTTCCCCAGGACTTTACACTTACGCACTATTCAGATATCTTTTCACTTCTCCTAACCTTCATTTTATAATTGAAACAGGGTGGCCCTTGTGGTCTGCCATCCACCTTCTTCCCTATACCACAGCTAACAGCGAAATGATATTTGGTTGTTCATCATTCACACTTCATTACACACTGTTAATTATGACTAAACAGCTTTAAAAATTATTATGTAAAATGTGTGATACTACAACTTCTTATGGAAAAAGATGTTGACACCAGAACAGCGGTGGCCAAAAAAATAATGAGAAAATATAATATATATTAAAGAGAGAGAGAGAGAAAGAGAGAGAGTTTTAGCCTACGTTCCCACTCTGTACGTTTAGGACAATATATTTGCAACAATGAGAAATAGCCTAGGCCTAACCAATTTAAAAATAAATAAAAAAAATCCTGGCCTAAGCTTCATGACTACTGAAATAGTTTGATATAGGGCTACTTACACATGTCTGAATGGGTTCAGCTTTGGGGTTATCTGGGGTTGCTTCTGGCACCTCATTCCCAGTAACAGCCACTTTTTCTTGGCATTCATCTGAGTCATCTTTGGAGGTGCGGGTGAGAATTTCCTTATGTCACCCTGTCCCTGAGGAGTTTTAAATGACCTTTTCATCACTTGAGTGGCTGCTGGCTGATATCCGCAAATGTATTAATGTAGAATAGCCTATAAAAGGGAAATGACATTCAGTTCTGACAGTCGAGTGTCGACTGAACCAAGTACTGCTGACTCTTTGTATAGAGTATAGGCTAGATCTCATATCTGTAAAAACAAAAATGAACAGATAAAGTGAGGTGGCTAGCAATATATCGGAACGCAGTAACGTCTATACAGCCACTGAAACCAATACATTTAAATAAAACCGAAAACAACACAGGATTTAGCCACAGTTCACAGACACTTCTCAATGTAAACAAACATTCCTAGTTCCGATACTCTGAACATTCGAATTTGTGAAAAATTGCATAGATCAGATATTTTAGACTGCATAATCCAATTTTAAAGCTCCGTGATTAATATATACCATATTATATATTGTAAATATATAATAAGTCTGGTAAATGTAATACAATCTTGCATTCTTTGTGCAATAAATATATTTCAAAAGAAAACCGAGCTTGGAAAAAGTATATGGGAAACTAACTATTATGATTTGAGTCATAGGTTTACGTAAATTGTGAATAACTAATCACATTATATAGCTATAAATAATATTGTATTAAACTAATATGATGCACGAATAAAAGTGGATTGGCGGTAGGGGGTTGGGGGAAAGCTAGGTGGGTCAATTCCGAGCTGCAAGCATACTATGTAAGCTGGTGATTTTTTATTATTATTATTTTGGGGGCTGCAATTTTAGGGGTTAAGTCCTTGATTTGGGGCTAAGCCCCTAGCCCCCTGGTGACGCCACTGAAAACACACACCACAGGATAACTTATATGCAAACGTTAACCTAAACCCCTAAAACGAGAAACACAACACTAATCGAAGTTCATATATTGAGCTATACACACCCTGAGAATGATACCTTCAGTGGCTTAATAGCCTATCTGAGTCCAGCCGCCCTCAGCTTTTTATTACTTGCTGTAGGTGCGTTGGGATAGAATCTACAAGCCGCCTACAGATAGCTAGTTGACGACATATTCCCTCCCACACCTCCCTGGCCTTCATCTCCACCGAGGCCCTGGTTCGATCCTGCATTTCCCACTCCTGCACCATTATTGCCCACAAATTTTCAACAGGGTTGCAGTAACAACCTTTTGATGGCCAGTCGATCAAACGAATTTCATTGTGGCGGGAAAACCCGTCTTTCACTACTCGGCATGTGTGTATGGACGATTTGTCCTGGACAAGGCATATGGTATTTGGTTCGGGAATAACATCCGCCCGAACGGATGGAAGGAGAGACGTTTCCAAAATGGCAATATATTTCGCTCTGGTCAGGTATCCGTCAATTGTAACAAGCTGGCCAGGTCCACCATACCACATCCAACCGTGGAAAGAAACACCAACCCTGCTGCTCCTCTGTGTCTCGATGTTCCTCACCTCGTAACGGGTGTTTTCAGTCTGCCAGCAGTGACGATGTGGTGCCAAAACAGAACTGAATGTTTTCTCATCTGTAAATATCACCTTCCTCCAGAAGTCTATGCTATGGCCCATGTGCTCTTAGGCGAACTGAATGCGTGCTGCTTTATTTTCTTCACTGAGCATCTGTTTAACTGCTGGGACATAGCACTTAAGACCAGCCTCATGAAGACGCCGTGGAGCAGTGGAAGGGTGGCAAGAAAGGGCTAGATCTCTTGTTATGTTAGTTGCTGTTATTATAGGGTTGTCTCTGACAGTCGTGATAATTCCGTTGTTGTCCTCAGCCGACATCACTCTAGGCCGGCCAGATCTTGGCCTAATTAAAACATTGCCTTCCTCAGCATGTTGGCACACCCATTGCTGGACTGTTTTCTGAGTAATGCCCATGCGACGTGTGATCTCCGACACAGATACCTCGGCCTCGTGGAGCCCTACAATAATGCCTCTTCTTCTGATTACCTCCTCCCTATTTGCATGGGTGTGTTGGGCACGTCCATGACCACTACCTCTTTCAGGCATTTCTGAAACATATCTATATCTATGTCTAAATATCTATATCTATATCTATCTATCTATCTATCTGTCTATCTATCTATCTATCTATCTATCTATATATATATATATATATATATATATATATATATATATATATAAGAAGAGTGAATGGAAGTGTGGCCCATTGGACTGGACAAATCTGGGCTGTCTGGACATTGCTACTCCTCCTACCCTTGGGTGGGAAAGGAGGTCCGGATGATGATTATATATATATATATATATATATATATATATATATATATATATATAACGGACTTCAATATAGCGGAATTCGCTTTTATCGGACTCGAGGAGCCAAGTGGACTAAATTCTTATGCGTCAGGAAAAGTCCAATAAAGCCAGAAGCAGTTCTTCCTTGCAATAAACGAATAAACAAACAAACGGAGGAGATACCATAACATCGGTTCCTCCACCCTCTCTTCTCCTCCATACATTTCCTTCCTCCCCGTCCCTCTCCAGTGAGAGAGAGAGAGAGAGAGAGAGAGAGAGAGAGAGAGAGAGAGAGAGGTAAAATTGAAAATGAAAATAACTGTGAAAATGAGATTAAAAGTGAGGGTGAAAGAGAGCACACAAGTAAATATGGAATGTCAAAGTCAACAGAGAGAGAGAGAGAGAGAGAGAGAGAGAGAGAGAGAGAGAATACAGAAATGACAAGTGGCGTCCCCTTGGCATAAACAAATGAGGGAGATAGGCATAACCTTGGGCCCTCCTCTCTCTCCTATATTTCCTCCCTTTCTCTGTCTCCAGGAGAGGTGAAAGTGAATGAAAAAGTGAAGGCACTGTGAAGGTGAAAGTGAAGGTAGTGTGAAAGTGAACGTGAAGGTGAAAGTGAAAGTGAAAATGAAGGCGAAAGTGAAAGTGAAGGCAAAAGTAGAAGTGAAAGTGAAGGTGAAAGTGAAGGTGGAAGGTGGAAGTGAAGGTGGAAGGTGGAAGTGAAGGTGGAAGGTGAAAGTGAAGGTGAAAGTGAAGTCGAAAGTGAGGGTGAAAGTGAAAGTGAAAGTAAAAGTGAATGTGAAAGTGAAGGCAAAAGTGAAGTAAAAAATGAAGGTGAAGAAGGGAGGTGAAAATGAGGGTGAAAGTGAAGGTGAAGGTGAAAGTAAACGTGACGGTGAAAGTAAACGTGAATGTGAAAGTGAAGGTGTGAATATGAAGTCGAAAGCGAAGGTGAAAGTGAGGGTGAATGTGAAGATGAAAGTGAGG
>NC_136968.1:30239051-30366622 GCF_032717465.1 Coenobita brevimanus | reverse complement strand
CACCTTCAGCTGCTACATTTCCCACTCTAGCATTCAGATCTCCCATCCATTACCACATTCACATTCGCTCCAAAACTCTGCAGACACTCATCAACATCATTCCAGAAGACTCCCTCTCTTGTTCATCCCTTTCACTACCAGGCCCATATGCACTCACAAACACCCACAACTCATGTTCAAACTTAGCTTTCACCCACATCAGTCTCGATGACACCTCCTTCCATTCAGTCACACACTGCTGTAGCCGGACTCACTAATAAGGCCACACCTTCTCTTGCCCTTCCTCTATCAACACCTGACAATCTTCCATTCACACTTCCAAACATAGACTCACCCTTCCCTTTCATCTTTGTTTCACTCAAAGCTAACACATCCAACTTTTCTTCTCACAAACATTCTCCCAACTCCTCCCTTTTAGCCTCAATCGTACTACATCCACGCACATTCATAGACCCAATCTTCAGGGTACGGGGATAACTCAATCCCCCATCCCTTTCTCTGGCCTGTCTTTTTAGGAACTAAAAACAGAGGAGGGGGTCCCTAGTCCCCTCACCCCGCGTTTTTAGTCGCCTTTTACGACACGCAGAGAATACGGTGGCAGTATTCTTCCTAACACAGCCTGGCCGCAGAGTGGTAGTGCCTTCCCGTAGTACATTTTTAATGCATCAGAAACTCAGTTCATACATATATCAAGCCTGACCGAAAATCTTCCACACCCGTCTAGCAACAAGCTCTCATCCTTTTTCTGTCCAGCTCTCTAGTACGAGAGTTAACCGTTACTCCCAGTCCTTCATGTATTCAGCAGGATAAGTCTGGAACAACCTCCCCCTGTCTGTATTTCTTACTGCACTATCTGATCTCCAGTCTTTCAAATACAGTGTGTCCAGGCATCTTGATATGAACGTGTCTTGAATTTGGCTTTTTTTTTTTTTTTTTTTTTTTTTTTTTTTTCGGAGGGAATAATTTTTGAGCTCCTGGCCTTTGTTTTCTTCCTTGCATTTTATATATATATATATATATATATATATATATATATATATATATATATATATATATATATATATATATATATATATATATATAAAACGGGAAAAAGGCTAAATTATGCTGAGGTAAGACCTTATATATGGGAATCTAAAAAAATTTAAACCTAAACATACCAGAGTCAAGCTTATCAAGGAGTGTAGACTGTTCATCCAGGATCGCACCCTGTGGTTTTAGCATACCCGTAGTTTAGCAGTTTTCTCATTGGTGGAATGTGTAAAAGATCATTAGAATTTGAACAATTTTCTGCTTAAATTTCAGACTGAGGCAAGCATTGAGACAGTGGACACAGCCAATCAGAAGTTCCCTGCAGTATCTAGGGCTCGGAGGTGCATCTAGGCTAACTGGGTTTGTCCAGTTACTCCAACTGAATCCTTTATTTACATGAAGTGGAGACAAAAGCAAACATTAAAAAAAAGGGGGAGGAGTTAAACTTTGCCACACGGCCGCGGCAATTCCGCAAATCTTCTTAAATTTTCACATTTTCAAGGAAAGTAATTGAAGAACAATATGCAGCACAGATTGCCAGTGCCTGTCGGTCGGGCGTAGTGTGTGTGTGTGTGTGTGTGTGTGTGTGTGTGCGTGCTTCCAGCCGTGCCCACATACACGTGGCCATTATCACAAACGCCGAGAGCCTTGGCCCTCTGGTCCCACCTTCTGTATCAGGGGACCGACTGGCATCTGTGCTAGTCTCTTGTCCTTGAAGGATGATGGGGAGGTCAGGAACAATCCCCAGCATGAGAAATGAACATGGATGGCAGTACATGGATGGGGGCGGCGTGGGCAGCTCCATGTGTCATGGATGATACAGCGGAATCAGCAAACGCCAACGCACGGAGGAGGACAGTGGTGCACCAGCTACTGAGAATGTGAATTGTGATGGAATGTGGTGAACTGGAGCAAAACTGCGATGCCAGAGTGACGATGAATCTCTTATCGGATTCCCTGAACTCTCTCTCTGTCTGTCTATTGCTAGATGCCTTAATCCCGTAAGGGGTGGCCACAAACGTATCTCCTTCATATCACCCAGTCGCCCCCCCTTTCACTGCCCCCCCGCCCCAGCCCACACACCCCTCTCTCATATACCTCTCCACTCCATCCCCTCCATCTTACCCTTGGCCCCCCTTCCCTCTCCCCCCTCCACCTGACTCACATACACACTCTCCTCGTCAGTCTCTCACTCTCCATCATCTCCACATGGCCAAACCACCTCCAGTGTATTTCTCCTAACGTTTTCTATCACATCCATCATCCTCACCACAACGCTCCCTTCATTTCATCATTTGTCAGTCTGTCTCTCCATGTAACTCCAGCACATGCTCCTCTCAGATAACTCATTTCCACTGCTCACACTTCTGACTTGTGTCCTTCCAACAAAGGTCCAAGCTTCACTTCTATACATTAGAGTTGGTGTCGCAATACTACCATGCAACGACTTTTTTTACTTCCCGTGCTCACTTCCCTATTTCTTACCACTGCTTTCAAAGAACCAGCAACCTCTCTACGCTTCTGTACCCTTTCAAGCACTTCATCCTCCAAACTTCCAACCTTACTCATCACACTACCCAGGTACTTAGCTGCACCCAAATTTTCCATTACCTCATCATCCAGCCTTACCGTACATTTCAGTGCCTTCATTTTTCTTGAAGACCATAACTTTACTCTTCGTTACTGTTATGGAGCGCATTCTGGCTCCCGACTTCTCGGTTTCAGATACGGTGCGGTTCTGGGTTCTTTTATTCCCGACTCAAGGGTCAGTATCAGCGAAGGAAGGAAAACACAAATACCACAGGTCAAAGGCACACTTATACATTATCGAGAAACAAATACACACACCGTTCTATGCTCAAAACAGAGGAGTTACAATGACTGAGAATAGTGTTTACAACAATGGCTCTCTACCCTAGCTCAGCAAAGTCTGACCTTTCCACGGAGCTACACCTTTCTGATAGGTTACATCCACACAGTGTCACAGGTAATGTTCCACAGTTACATGTCGGGCAAGAGTGAAGTGCAATATACACAGACAACACAGTTCAGCATACCCAATGTTGTGCCAAGTGGGACAAAATATATATCTAGTTCCTTAATTCTATGTATCCGTGTGACATGTACGAGATCCTAGCTAATACAATATATCCGCATGACATGGACGATGCCCTAGCTAGCCTTAGTCTACATACATGTGACCATATGGGTCGAGATTATATAACGTCTTCACGCCGGTCACCATTGATGAGTCTAAAGGGGAGTAGGTCCCACGAAAGGGACAGGGATAGGGGGGAAGAAGTGCGTAACACATATGAAGGTATATATCCTGACCCTTATAGTATGTATGCGTGGGACATGTACGAGGTCCTAGCTAATATAATATATCCACTTGACATGAGCACGAAGCCCTACCTAACCTTAGTCCATACACACCCTCTACACAGGACCCAGAGTATATATAGTGTCTTACTCGAATCATCAACAACAGAGGGGGGAGGGGCAGTGAGTCTAGGGAGGAGTAGATTCACGTGGGGGCGGGGGTTGGGGGCCTTGGGAGAGAAGGGAGAGCGCACAGATGAGTATTACACTGATGTCTGTTGCTCTGTGGGGGTGACCCTGGGGAGGGTTCATCACTGTAGGGGAATCGGGCTGTATAAGGGGATGTCGAGCACTCCACCTGATTGTATTATGAGTAATAGAGTTCACTATGGTACACAAGGGGAGGGGGAGTCACACTGGGGGAGGTTAGTCAATACTGGGGGAAATGGTCGCACTGACTCGAGGGGGGGGTGAGGGTTGACACTGGGGGAGGGATCTGGCCGCATTAGGGAAGTACATAAATATAAAGTCTATTACTCACGATTCTGGTGGAGGGGAGGACAGAGCCCACAGGACATCAGGGACTACGCCGGGAGCTTCAGGTGTCGGCTGGGTGTGGGAGGTGGGCCGCCTGGTGAGTAGTACGGGGGTGGTGGTCAGTGAGGCCGCCACTAGTCCTTGAGGAGTGGGCAGGTGGTGTAATGGGCGGCTCCCTAGCCGCTACAGCCCGGCAGGAGGTCGGGCTCTCTGGGCTAGGGCCAAAGAGGGCCAGGAGGCGCACTGTGTGGTGCTGGTCCTTAGTCATCATCTGGGTTCTAGAAGGGGAGACCCAGGGCTGAGGTTGGGTGAGGGGAGGGCGGCGCCCTGGGCGAGCCGCGCTGCGTCCTGGAGAGGCAGCCGTCAGGGAGGGGCTGCGGCCACCATCATGGGGCGAGCCTCGGCTGCTACGACAGGCACTGCGGGAGACCTGCCAGATCCGGAGGCTGCAGCCTCGCCGTCGGGAGGTGGCCGCCAGGGGTGAGCTGTGGCCTCTCGCCCGGGGGGAGTCCAGCAATGTCGTGGGCTGCAAGGACAGGAACCGGCCCTTGGGGGCGTCACGCCTGCTCTGGTCTCTGGTGGGGTCCCTGAGAAGGAGCAGGAGTCACCCTCTTGTGTCGAGGGGCTGGGAGAGGAGCACCTCACTTTGCCACCAGAGTGGTGGTTGGGGCGGGAGGCGGCTTCCTCTAGAGGAGCCTGGATATGGTCCGAGGGGGAACAACCGGGGGTCGACCCTACGGATACCACCAACTCTGGCAGTGGGGAGTAGGTGCCCAATGATTATGCCTGGCTATTGCCACAGCTCTGATGGAGGCTGCACTCCAGCCGTTGTTCTTGTGGTGGGGAGAAGGCACCTGGTGGATATGCCCAGCTATTGCCACAGCTCCGATGGAGGCTTTCTCCGGCCGAGGTTTTGGGGACAGGGAGAAGGTGTCCAATGGATACACCCAGCTATTGCCACAGCTCCAACAGAAGCTGTTCTCCAGCCCTGGTTCTGGAGGCAGGGAGAAGGCACCTGGCGGATACACCCGGCTATGGCCACAGTGCCAACAGTGACTCCTCTCCACCCTATGTTCTGGGGGTGGGGAGTAGGCGCCCAATGGATACGCCTGGCTACTGCCACAGCTCTGACGGAGGCTGTTCTCCAGCCCTGGTTCTGGAGGCAGGGAGAAGGCACCCGATGGATACGCCCGGCTATGGCCACAGCGTCAACAGCAACTGCTCTCTGGCCTTTGGATCTGGGATCCCTGTCCTGGAGACAGCACTGGTGGACGGCGATGTCTCATCTGCTGCTCCTTGATGGGGATAGCAGCCCTCGAGGCTCCTCCTGAGTCCTCTTTCAAAAAGGAGGCCATTCCAGGGGACTTGGCGTCCGAGGGTCTGCTTGGGAGCTTGTTAATACAAGTCCCATCCCAATTCTGGCGAGCTTTCCCTCCGCCAGAGTGTAGTGTGCTTTTCTTGCATGCAGTTGGGTGGTCTGGCTGTGGAGAAGAGGGGCATCGGGGCGTGAGGGACATAGGATGCTCTCGCCTGGAAGGTGTGACAGGTGAGCCAGCCTCCCTGTCATCTCCTAGTGGGGTAGGTATCGCTCCCCCATTCTCTCCTCCTGGGGTGATGGTGTCCGGCTCACCCTGCCGCTTGGGTATTTCACTTACATTCACCTTTAGATTCCGTTTCTTACACACTCTCCCAAATTTGTGCACCAAGTCTTGCAGCTCTCCTTTGTCTTCACATAACGGTATGGTATCATCTGCAAACAATTGGTGCCAGGCACAACAAACCTCGCCCGACAGCAGTTATTTTATTGCTGTGAAATACTGACTCGTTTCTCCCATTTAATGTCATGGCACAATTAAAGTCTAAGGTAATCGCACAAATGTTTTCCAGTTATGCCCTCTGAAAATCCGTGATCTTGCATTTGACCATTCAAGGTCATATAAGGTCAAAGGCCATGCTACCAAATGAAAGCCCATGAGATTTCCTATATCTTGGTAATAGTAAATATCTCTATCTTCAAGGAGTTTCGAGTTACAGTCCCCTGAATACCCGTGACCTTGAGTTTGACCTTTCAAGGTCACTTACTGTCAAAGATCAAGGTACCAATTAAAAACCCAAATGGGATTTCCTATATGCTGATAATAGTAAATATCTCTATCTTCAACCAGTTTCGAATTATAGCCCCCAGAATATCTGTGACCTTGAGTTTGACCTTATATGGTCAGTCAAGGTCAAAGGTCTTGGTGCCAAATGAAAGCCCATATTATGAGATCCTATAAGTTCATTATAGTAATTATCTCTCTTCAACCGTTTTCAAGTTGTAGCCATCTGAAAGTCCGTGACCTTGATTTTGACCTTTCAGGGTCATTCAATTGCCTCCAAAATTTAAACACTTTCTTTTGGGACCTGTGCCCACATATCCAGAAAGTTTCATGTAATTTCACTCAGCTGTTTTTCCAGAATGTTGCTAACAAACAAACAAACAAACTCAACCAAAAGCAATACCCTGCCGGACTCCGTCCAGGCGAGGTAAGAACAATGCAGGAAGTTTCCAAACACTGCCCTCTTTCATTTGGGCTGCTCCAACAACCACTGCCTTACCTGGTACAGTAAAAGTCCTCTCATTCGGCAGCTGGTCTTACGGTATTCCCAGTCTTTCGGCGGTTTTCATAAATAGCCCCATTACAAAAGTTCTCTGCTCTTCCGGCACATATGCTGAGCCTGTCGACCAATTTGGCTCTGCTGGTGCTAGATCTGGTGCCTTTCATAATAATTTAGTGCTTTTCTTAATAATTTGGTCCCAACAAATATTACAGCTTCTTCTATATGTAACGCGTTTTGAAGCGCGTAAGTTTGAACAGCTCATCCACAGCTTAGTGCATTTTACAGCTGAGCTTAGCGCTTTTGAAGATTTCTGTTTGCCAATACCACATGTACCATCAGCCATCATGACTTGTGAGTGTCTGGCTTTCTGAGCAGGGTCTTTCAAAAGTTTGGAAACATTTTCATGCTATTTTAAGGTCATCCTCTCATTCTTGTGTTGCGCTGTGGCCTCTACTGGTGGAAAGCCTACTGGTGTTGTGTGATAATGCACCCATAAGGTGCTGGCTATCACCAAGAAGATTGAATTCTTGAAAAAAATTGGAGGCGGGTGTTCCTAGAAAAAGGATAATGGAAGATTTTGGTGTGAGTTTCTCCACTATATATAACCTTAAGAAACAGAGAGCCTACTTAGTGCTTAGAGTTGACCAATAATATTTGCTAGACACTGTGATTGCATTGGGGTGACAGACCATGATTGCTAGAAACGATTTGGCAGGTTTTCCTGGTCATTCAGTAGTTTCTGCTCTTTCCGCACCTGTTGGTCCCGAACATGCCGAATGAGAGGACTTTTATCGTATCTGTTTTATAACCCCATCCATATTCACACTGGACAACCATGGAGACATGACAAATCCCTGTTTCAGTCCAACATTCAGGTAAAGAAAATCACTCAGTTCACCATCCACACACACTGCAACCTTAGCACCCGCATACATACTCTGCACGACATTTAACAGCTTCCCATTCTCCATATGTTCTTGATACTTTCCACAGTCCTTGTCTATCCATCCTGTCATATGCTTTCTCCAAATCTATGAAGACCACATACAACTACTTTCCCTTCTCTAGAAACATTTCCACTAAGGACCTAAGGATGAGTATCTGATTTACTAAACCTTGTAGGATTTCCCTGTTCTTCTCCAACTAATCCCTGTTATTTCCCTAACTCTGTCAGTAAGTATCCCATCATATATTTTTCGTATTACTCTAAGAAGACAAATGCCCCCACGATTACCACACACTTCTTTTCCCCCTTTCCGTTGTACAGGGGAATAATTATACCTGACTTCCAATCCTTTTGGACTTTACCTTCCTCCCTGGTCAATCTGCTTATCTTCCATACCCATTCTACTACTATCTCTTCCTCATGCTTCATCATTTAACCACACACTCCATCAATTCTTGGGGCTTTTCCCATTCTGACTTTCATTATTGCTTCCACTATAATAACCGAAATGAAATTTAACAACTTAATCACACTATCCTGGCTGAGATTCGATCTCAGGCCCTAGCGTTTATCATGTGTGCACGTTACCACTAAGCCAAAAAGGATCCCCGCTTTGCCTCTAAGCAACGCAGGCTTTATAGACCCCATTACATCGCTCTTTACTCCCCTTGGTAATTAATTTGGTCAGTTTTGAACACAAGGTAGCATACTGTAGCATCGGAGGCCACCACTGGGGATGCTATGGACCACACCGGACAGCTCACTCCCAGGATGAAGGGACTAGGATGATATCAGCTAACTAACAACATCATTGCCTTCCAGGCCTCGCCTTACATCCCACACCACTGCCAACCACTGTACAATAATCCCTCCAAGATCTGATGTAATAGAGCTAAAAGGCATGTCTGGGACTTGGGTTTGTCCAGGATTCAGGGAAAATGCCCTCTGGAAGGGTACTTATGAACTCTAACCCAAGCTAACTTTGAAAACCACCTTACTAACTCCCCTATTGGACCCACACAGCACCTATTTAAGACCCTATTCACACAAATAAGGGACAGAAACCATGAAATAAATGAAAGAGAACCAGAGAATGAGGAATTAGAAGTGAGTATGGAAAATATTTAGCAGTGCACAGGGTACTTACAACTCATCCGTGGCCATCGCAAAGATTAACCCGCCTCCTCTCAGACTGTGTCAGTACGAAGGTGCACTTGAAGCATGTACAGCAATCCAGTGTTGTGTTGCACTTAATCTTTTGCACTCTGAATTCTAATTTCTTAACACTGTACATTCTTTTCTTACTTGCACTGTACATGAAACTCACCAGTGTTGCACTCTGCACTTAATCCTTGGCACTCTGAATTCTAATTTCTTAACACTGCACATTCTGTTCTTAACACTGCACGACACTGTAAATTCCCATGTGGTCTAGTGGCGAGATTTTGCTGTTTATTCACTGTCAGAGTCAGACAGTAGGTGTTGCAGGTGGCCGAGGGGCACATCACTGGGACGTGGTATTGGGCTACCCACTGCAGACAACTCTCAAGATAGCTGCAAACTCACGTCCAGTGGACACTCCATCATGCTCGATGTGCTGGGCTGTGGCTCGGCGGTGGAAGGCATGTCTTGGTGAGGCATTGGTGTGGAGCCAGGGCTGGGCACGGCAAGGGTCACAGGCCTGAAAAAGGTGTCAATGGTTGCTTGACGTAAGGAACGGCAATTCTAGTGAGTGATGATGCACTGCCTAAAAGCGTGCACTTCCTCCACAAGTCCCAGGGGCCCCATCTCCCTTTCGCAGTCCAGGTGTTCAAGGCAGTCTGGAACGAACTTGACGTGCTCCCAGAATGCGCTTAGCTCGGGGATGGCTGGAGTAGTGGTGCACTGAGAGGAGTCCGCATGCTCACTGTCCTTGTTGGAATCTTCCGGCTGGGTACTTGTACCTGCAACTGAAGATGCGTTCTCAATATCAGACATGATCTGATACTCAGGATCGCCCTTGTCATCATCCAACCACTCACACATTTCATCTACATCCACTTCATCATCAGCCGCATGAAGATGCACATGGAAGTCATCCACGTCAAAATTTAGAAAGTCATGCACCACATCTGCTCCAAGAAGCAGACAGAGACCAACCACTTTCCAGAGTCTTGACAGAGACTTGCCTCCATGCACTGGCCCAGTTGTAGATGGTCGACTTGAGGTTGTAGCGGTAATGGTTTTCCACAGTCCGCTGGCCTCGTGTGTCCTGTCCCTTCCTACACTCGTCCTCATCCTTGAGAACAACCATCACCTCATCCAGGAACTTCTGATGGTACAGCCTCTTCATTGTCACGATCACTTCTTGGTCCATTAGGTGGATGAGAGCTGCAATATTAGGTGGCAAAAACAAGCACCTTATGTGGCCATTCTCAGCCACCAACTCCTTGTCGGACGGATGCGCAGGTGCATTGTCCAAGAGGAGAGCCTTTACCTGGTTGCGTGGGATTCCCAGTGTCTTCGTCTGATAATGGATGACTGCTTTGATGAAGTGCTTGTGAAACCAGTCTTTGATGATCTTGGCCGTGAACCAAGTCTTCACAGAATGGTACCAAACGACAGGAAGGACATCCATCAACCCACGAAGGCACCGAGGCTGCTTTGCATGGCCAATAATAATGGGCTTGAGTCGGTGCATGCCGTTAACACTGGCACAACACAAAGCAGATATCCACTGCTTGGAGAACACACTTCTCCATCTCCTCTGCTAGGGTGTTTGTGGGCAGAGAGTGATAGAAAAGACCAGGTTTGTCAGCGTTGTAGACATGACCGAGTGAGGCCCTCCCTGTCGATCAAGCCCTTCACCATCTGCCAAAACTCTTCTACTCCATCCTCGTTGGTGTCCAAAGCTTTGCCATGGTCCTTACAGTTGGTAAGTCCATGTTGTAACTTGAAAGCAAAAAGCCACCCTTTGGATGTCTTGAAGTCTGGGGTGTCATGTAGCCTTGCAAACCTCTCAGCAGCAGCCTTGAGCTCCGTACCATGCACCAGCACACCAGCAGCACGTTGTTGACGATACCAAATCAGTGTAGAGCGGTCAATTTCTGCAAACCTGGGAGGAGTACATAATCGTCCTCTGCACATTGTGTTTGGTCTTCGATGCGAAGTCAGCCATGTACTGGGTAAGTTTGTCCTGGGGTTGATATCGAACAAGGTAGAGCAGGCCAGGTTGAATTCTCGGAGGATGCGTGAGGTCAGACCATCCTGCTTCCACCTTCTCCAATATCTCCCTCTTCTCCAGAGTCAGCACCACTCATTTCCTCTTCTCGGGTGGCGGGGCCATCGCCACACACACGAGTAAGAGGCAGCAGAGGAACAGCAGGGCCTGCAGCAGGTAGGGCACCACTACAAAAGCGAGCATTTGGGCAGCCATAACAATGAGTGTGCAGTCACAATGGTAGGTAGGCGGGAAATGGGGAGGAGGCAGGGTGCTCTGGTGGCCGTCACTGGAACAATGCGGCAAAACACCGCTTTTTGTCGCCTTGTGGCAAGTTCAAATTTAGGTTTAAAACCTTTCTTTTTTTTTTTTTTTTTTTTTTTTACGTTTTTGGCCATTTTTGGATTCCAAAGACCTAAGTCCAAAATGTCCGGGACTTCGGGTGTCCAGGACTTAGGTGTCCGGGTCTTAAAGGGATTACTTTAATAACCGAAATGAAACCCAGCAAATTAATCACACTGTCCTGGCTGAGATTCTATCTCAGGCCCTTGTGCTTATCATGCATGCACGTTACTACTGAGCCAAAGAGAGGATCCCCACACTGCCTCTAAGCAACGCGGGCTCTTATAGACCCCATTACACCATTATTTCCATCCTACTGATCTCTTCCTTCCTTCTCACCTACCTCCTTCTCCCAGCCATTTCCCAGCCACTTATACTCGCATTACTCTCATGCTCTGTGTTTAACAGTTCCTGAAAGTGTTCTATCCATTTACTCACCTTTTCTTCCATTTTCTCTGACACTCTACCATTTTTATCTTTCACTCCCCTACTAATTTCTTTATCACCCTGTCTAACTCTTTTTATTTCCTTCCAGAACATTTTCTTACATTCCCTCCACATTCCACTCAAAGTCTATCCAAATTCCTCATCCACTGTCTTCTTACTCTCTCTTCTTCTCTACATACAACTCTCTCTTCCGTTTCTCAACTTCCTCCGTGTCTCTGTTTTCCATCCTTCAAAAGTCCATATCCACTCTCTTCTTATTCTCTCTTACTAATCTTTTCATCTCTCTCTTCCTCTCTAAATATAAACCTCTCTTCCGTGCCTCAACTTTCTCCACGCCTGTGCTTCCCATCCACTCATTATATGCCTTCTTCTTTGCACCACAGCTCGTCAATCATTCAGTTCTCCACCCACCCTTCTCATCACTCACCACGTATTCCTGTGGATCATTTTGTCCCTAAAGCGGGTACTGGTTATAATCAACATCCTCCCTGCACAATTGTCCACTAGAGCACTATCACTCTCATCCACTGCTGCAGGCACACCCCACTCACTAACTACTCCATTCACCCTCACATTCCGTACTTTTCCATTCATATCTCCAATCAAAAACTTTCTCTCATTCCTCTCAAACTTTTCCATGCATGCTTTTGCATTTGCCCAGAACTCTTCTTTCACTCAGTCACCCACGTTTGTATTCCTACTTTCATTCTTACCCAACAGTCCTTGAACCACCTGATCCATACACTTATATTTTCCTTTCATCTCTTGCACACAACAATACAAACACCCTCTTTTGCCCTCTCATTCTCATCTACTCCCGCGCATATGCCCCATCCTTACTCCCACTCTCACCATGCCATTTAGGCTCAGTCATTCTGCACATGTCCGTTTTTGCACCGTCAAGCACCTGCACAATCTCTCTCTTTCTCTTTCACCTCATCATTGGAACCCCTTACATTCCATGTTGCAATCAACACCACGTCCGTTGTCCGGTCCTTGGTTGTCACCTATTGGTTTGTCCTAGTCCGAGGCATTTTGTTTGTATTTTTAGTTAGTTGTTTTCCGGGTAGGGGCACTAACCCTCCGCCAACACACATGTTGACACAGGGAACATGTAATGGTTGGTTGTAAGGTTACCACCCAGTGTATTAAATGATTTCCTGGTTTACAGGAAATCGTTTGGCTGTCACTTAATGCAGAGTTGCCTTGAAATAAAGTATCACTACACTGAGAGAGTGAATGATGGGCGTCCCCACCGACCATTTCACAAAAAGCTAGATGACTGTTTCTGTAGCAAACAGTTTCCCGAATTTGAGGTACTGCTCAATGAAGGTAAGACTTCCCCATAAGTGACAGCGAGAAATGGCCATGCTGTGTATTATCTAACTAAAGATGGATGTAATGCCATTGTTTTGGAAGCTGTTACCAACCACCCCCGGGCCATGATTATTATTCATAATATTCCTGTCTATTGGGCGGTGGAGGATGTTGAAACTCCAGTAAATGTCGTGTGGATGAAGAGAAGAATGGTTGAGAAAGATCCGAGACCACAGCTTATTGTTCTGTTAGTGAGGAAGATGCCAGAGACAGTATTCAACAAGACACTGCAATGCAGGAGAACTGCACGCTTTGTTTCGGAGCCTGACCTCTGCTACCGCTGTAGCAGGTGGGGGCATCTGACGTCGAAGTGTAGTGCAGCATACAGGTGTTTTAGCGCTGGGAGGAACGATGCTAACACTTGTCTAGAAAAATTAAGAGAGGCGAACACTTCACACCCAAGTGCTTTGACCAAAGTTTGGAAGGCCTGTATACAGACCTTGAATTCCCACAGATGGGGAAAGCAACTACTCTTGCACCTATGCACAGTCAGCTAGCAGCAAGTCCTGCTGCATCCTTGGCAAGTCAGCCTCTAGATCGCAATTCCATTCAGCACGAAAACAGTCTACGAGGCTGGCAGTGAAGGGCTTATTCTAGAGACTCCAGCGAAGTTGAGATGCGCTTGCAGCAACAGGAGGACTAATTTGCCAAGTCTGACATAGAAAGTGAAGCTTCTGCAGCTACGTGCATCACGTCTGAGGCCTGCACTCCTCCAGGTCATGGCGGTGGAGAGGAGCCTGCAAATGGACACATGAACATGGAGAGGAGTCGTTCAAGGGAAGACCTGGACAACTTTCCGTGCTCGGGTTGAAAAGATTGTTCAAGGGAAGTTTGGGGACATACACCCTAATCTGGCAGGACTTGTAACTATGTTTGGGCAATTTGGAGAGAGGCTGGGGCAGTTAGAGGAGAAATTGCGGTCCAATGGTTAGCTTCATTTATACCTTTCTGACCTGCCAGTGGTTTACGGCCCCGCTTTACCGACCTACACTCTTACGTTACAGCACATATACCGTACTTCGTCGCTTTACAGGAAGTAGGACGTAATGTGCCCTACCTGAGAGGTTACAGTGTTTTCACCCGTGATCAGGAAGAAGGTAGCTGATGGGACTTGGCAATGTGTGTTCAGTCTTCCTGTTACATTCCAAGGTGTTCGTAGTGGAACTGAATGTATAGTTCTGTGCTTACACTTGAGAGTATACTTGCTTAATTATATTGTGAATGTGTTTGTTCATGCTGGCTACTATCATACTGAACCACTTCCTGACTGTATCCCTGGTTTCATTCCATGCTGTAAAATTGTTATGGAAACATTTGGGAAAATCCTGCTTTATTAACGATTTTTTAAAATTTATTGCAAGAAAATTTAGAAATATACTTCCTTGGAACCGGAGATGCAGTGGAGACTGAAGATGGCATACATCAAAACATATTTATTAAGAAAAAATATTATATTGGGAATGCTGCATCTTGAATCTTTGAATATTACCCTCTGCATATGGCCACATATTGGCCTAATCAAGAATATTTTACCGTAGGCGGCTTACAGTATCCAACTGTAAAAGACAGGCACCTCTCCCCCCCCTCCACCGGAAATATACTGACCTACTTTGAATATTGCTTAAATGTAGCACTATACTTAGTCAAAACAATTTAAAGTCTAGCGATGAATGTAGTACTGTACCTCCAAGTTATAGTCATAGACACTAATGGTTAAGGTCTGCCAACAACAAACGCCAGAGAACAAGCCATGCCTTTCAGAGTAATTATTATACTGCTACCATATGTAACTAACGAAGGCTAAGTACAGTAGATTCTTCAGTTAAATTCACAGCGTTGATTTGTTACATTTTCAGGCCTTCTTCACTTTGCCACAACGACCAACAAATTACTCGTATTTCCTAGAAGAAGAGTTTTATTACTTTTTCGGAGATTATCTATCGTGCAAAATCGTTTTGTGTTGACCAGAGTAATATAATGAAATGTGACCCTTGTAGGAGACCCGTAGATTGATATAACTTCTTGTTTGTGTGCAAAAGAATTTAATCATTTAAATTTAACCATTTTAATTTGTTGCTTCACGAATGTTCGAAGGAGCGTTGTGGTGTGGACGTGAGTGTGGCAAAAAGCGTTTGGCCACGTGGAGAGGATGGAGAGTGAGAGACTAACGAGGAGAGTGTATGTGAGTGAGGTGAAAAGAGGGAGAGGGAGAAGGAGGCCGAGGATGAGATGGAGGGATGGAGTGAAGAGTTATATGAGAGAGGGGAGTGTGAGCTGGGGGACAGGGCGACATGGAGGCGATTTGTTTGTCGCCACCCCTTATGGGATTAAGGCGTCTGGCAATAAACAGACAGATGGACGACTGCTCGACATTACGATAGCCTAATATACGGTCTGAAATCATATTTGTGCGTGGTGTACCTTGAAAGCTGGCATCACGAAAGTATTGTCTCTGCCGGATATTTCTTCGAAGTATTTGTCGAATAACCTCATACACTACATGATGATGATGATGATGATAATAATGGTAGTAGTAGTAGTAGTTGTAGTAGTAGCTAAAGCGACGGGTATAGGCTCCAAAGACGACACGACACCCCCAGATGGAGCCTACAGAGGGGCAGACAGCGCGCGGTCCAGCTCCGAGCGAGAGGGACGTAAGTCCGCCCGGGCCGAGCGCCCGTATGACTCGGAACTCGCCTGCCGCCTCCACAGCAGGAAACCGCAACTATCTTGCAGGCGACCCGACCCTCGACAAGATCAGGGTGGAGCTATTACTCTAGCTCCAGTCAGCACCCCTGAGACAGTCGGTAGCTGCTCAACCCTCCTATAGGAGACGTCCTGCAACCACTCTGGAGGTAATCAGGAGACGGCTGGTAGCCGTTCCCGCCTTCGTCAGGAGATGGCCAGAAGCCGCTCTGAAGGTGCTCTTAAAGAGACGGCCGGTAGCCGTTCTGGAGGTAATCAGGAGACGGCCGGTAGCCGCTCCGAAGGTGCCCTAACAGAGATGGTCTGTAGCCGCTCGACCCACCTACAGGAGACGGCTGGTAGCCATTCTGGAGGTAATCGGGAGATGGCCGTTAGCCACTCTGAAGGTGCCCTAACAGAGGCGGCCTGTAGCTGCTCGACCCACCTACAGGAGATGACTGGTAGTCGCTCCGGAGGTAATCAGGAGACGGCCAGTAGCCGCTCCCGCCTCATCAGGAGATGGCCAGTAGCCGCTCCGAAGGTGCCCTCGAGTCGGCCTGTAGCTGCTCCCCTCCACAGGCCACAGCCAGTAGCTGGGCCTTTGCGACGGCTGGTAGCCGCGCCCCTAGAAGCCCACGGCCAGTAGCTGGGCTCTACGAGAGGAGACGGCCGGTAGCCACTCCTCCGTCAGGTGCTGACTCCCCTCCACGAGTCTACGACCCAGAGGGAAGCCCCAGCCTGGAAGAATACCGGAGAGGCCCTGTGACTACCACTGGGCTCTCTCACTACAGCCAGTCCCTGAGAGGCCTCAGTTGACGGACCCCAACGGAGGCCAAAGCAGCAGCCCACTCCTGACGGAGTCCCCAACCGCCGGAGACCACAGCCCGCAGGACCTCCAGACCGCCCCCAGGACCCCTGGGCAGGACGTCCCTACAACCCAACGCCGGAGACCCTCGTCCTCCATCAGGTGCCTGAGTGAACGATTCAGGCAGCTGTTTGGCCCCAGCCCAGAGAGCCAGACTCCAGCCCCAAGCCCCAAGAGTGCGGGGCCCTTTGCCACCCGCAGCCCCGGACGAGAGAGGACGCTCCTATGCTTGATCCCGTGGCCCCTGAATACAGAGGCCTCTGGCGGAGCTCAGTCCTGTCAGTAGTCAAGCTGAGTTGTTCCCGCCGCCCTTGTACCTGACCGCCACCATACCCAGTCCCGATAATGAGTGACAGTGAAAGCACAGTGAAAGTGATACAGTGAAGCAAGGGCAGAACAGTGAATTATTAGAATACGGGAAGTCAGAAATAAAAGCTGCCAGTGTTAATTTAAAAGAAAGGTGGAATAGATAAAGTGATTATGAGACAGTGAACACGGACGGGCAGTGAGTAAAGTGTCTGTCCGAGTGAACTTAATCCCATCATAGTGACATAGCCTCACGCTGAGATCAGTCAGAAGCTCCCAGTGCCATAGCAATAAGTAATAATGTGACAGACAAACTAAGTAGACTGCCAATAGTGATAACAGTACCGTGGCCCCAGTGAACGGAACTCCACCCGATAGATAAAGCCTGGACTTCCCCGAGTGACAGTATTTGTTTTCACTGCCCTAAAACTCCTGATCTCAGTGCTATTCATTTTACCTGATCGTGTCGCAAATAGTATCCTGTGCGATACTAAAACCCACAATCTAGACCTAAGGTTTATAATTGCTCAGAATAATTACTCCCGTGACATCTACCCGTTCCACTTGTAGAATTTAGCAATGAACGTGTAAGGTTGTTACCTTGAGTTTTTGTGTCCTGCCTCTCTCTTATTTGTCTGAGCTCCGGTCTAGAAAGAGAACCCAGCTACACACTAGGCGTTAGAAGGACGGGAAGCCGACCCTAAAACACCTAGAATTACAGTAGCAGTAGTAGTAGTAGTAGTAGTAGTAGTGGTGGTGGTGGTGGTGGTAGTAGTAGTAGTAGCAGTTTTGAAAAAGTGTTCCCAGAACTTGCCTCTGTTCTTGCAAAATTATTCAGACTATACATATGTACTTCTTCATTCCCTAATTCATGGAAAGAAGCCAATATCCACCCAATTCTAAAGAAAGGAAGTTCCTTTGACCCCTCTGATTACAGACAAATAGCTGTCACATCATCTCTTGGTAAGGTATTTGAAACTGTAATTAATAAGCACATAAACATCTTGAATCCAACAGCTTAATTAGGGGTACAGGAGTTTTTCAAGAATACTCCCCCAGTATCCCTGCTTGTCATAAAAGGCGACTAAAAGGGTTGGCGGAGGGTTAGTGCCCCTCCCCGGAAAACAACCAACTTAAAAAACAAACAATAAGCCTCGGACAAGGACTGACCAAACGATGACGACCAAGGACCGGACAAAGGACATGGTTATCGGAACGTGGAATGTAAGGGGAGCGAATGATGACGTGAAAGAGAGAGAGATTGTCCAGGTGCTTGAGGGTGCGAAAGTGGATGTATGTGGAATAACTGAAACAAAATGGCGAGGAGAAAGTGTGAGAGAATGGGAGTATGGATGGGGTATATGTGCAGGAGTAGGTGAGAATGAGAGGGCAAAGGAAGGAGTATGTATAGTTGTGAGTAAAAGATGGAAGAGGAGCATAAGACAGTATGGATCAGTTGGGTCAAGGATTGTGTGGGTAAAGTTGAAAGTTGGAATACATATGTGGGCGATTGTGTGTGTGTATGCGCCAACGCAAGATCGTGCTAGAAGAGTGAGAGAAGAGTTCTGGACAAATGTAGAAGTGTGCATGGAAAAGTTTGGAAGGAATGAGAGAGTGTTTTTGATCGGTGATATGAATGGTAAAGTTGGGAATGTGAAGGTGGATGGAATACTTGGTGAGTGGGATGTGCCTGATGAGATAGATGAGAATGGGAGTGCGTTAGTGGACATTTGTGCTGGGAGGGGGTTGGTGATAGCCAATACCCTCTTCAGGCATAAAATGATCCACAGGTACACATGGCGAGTGATGAGAAGGGTGGGTGGTGAACTGAATGAAAGGAAGGCAAAATTGATTATGTGTGTGTGGATGAAAGGATGCGAAGATGTGTAATGGATGCAAGAGCTTATAGAGGTTGGGGGGGTGGACTTTCATCCTCTTGGTGGTGGCCAGAATTAGAATTCAAGTAAGATGGAGGAATAGAAGAAGGGAAAGACGAGAGGAAGGAGTAGTTGCAAGGAGAGTGGAAAGGTTACAAGAGGATGAGAAAAAGGCAGAGTATAAGAGAGAAGTGGAGGAACGATTGGGCAAATATGAATTGGAGCAGATGGGAGACGTGGAAGGTGTGTGTAGGATATTTACAGAAGAAATATGTGCAGCATGTGATGTCGTGTGTGGAAGGAAGAGAAGACGGAGGGGGGTGCAAGGAAAAGCGTGGTGGACTGAAGAGGTGAGACAGGCTGTGGCACAAAAGAAGAAAGCATACAATGAATGGATGAGAAATAGGGGCGTGGAAGAAGTTGAGAGGCGGAAGAGTTATATGTAGAATGAAAGAGAGAGGTGAAAATATTAGTAAGAGAGAGTAAGAAGAGAGTGGATGAGGAATTTGGAAGGAATTTGAGTGTAAAGTGGAGGGACTGTAAGAAAATTTTCTGGAAAGAGGTGAAAAGAGTAAGACAGGGTGGAAGTGAAGTTAGCAGGGGAGTGAAAGATAAAAATGGTAGATTACTCGTACTAGTGGAGAAGGGAGAAAAAGTGAGCAGATGGAGAGAACATTTTAAGGAATTGTTGAACATAGAGGATGGAAGTAATGCGAGTATAAGTGGCTGGGGAATGGCTGGGAGGGAGGTGAGAAGACCGGAAGAAATCAGTAGGATAGAAGTTGTGGAAGCAATGAAGAAAGTTAAATCGGGGATAGCCCCAGGAATTGATGGAGTGCGTGGTGAAATGCTGAAGCATGGGGGAGAGATAGTAGTAGAATGGATGTGGAAGATGTGCAGATTGGCCTGGGAGGAAGGTAGAGTCCCAGAGGATTGGAGGTCAGGTATAATTATTCCCTTGTACAAAGAAAAAGGGGAAAAAGAAGTGTGTGGTAATCATAGGGGCATTTGTCTTCTTAGTATAATAGGAAAAGTGTATGGTAGGATACTTATTGACAGAGTTAGAGAAAGAACAGAGAAATTAGTTGGAGAAGAACAGGGAGGCTTTAGGAAGGGAAGAGGTTGTGTAGATCATATATTCATTCTTAGATCTTTAGTGGAAAAGTTTCTAGGGAAAGGAAAAGAAGTTGTATGCGGCTTTCATGGATTTGGAGAATGCATATGACAGGGTCGATAGACAAGGATTGTGGAAAGTGTTAAGAATATATGGAGTAGATGGGAAGTTGTTGAATGCTGTGAAGAGTATGTACGATGGTGCGAAGGCTGCAGTGCGTGTGGATGGTGAACTAAGTGAATTTTTCTCTTTGAAAGATGGGTTGGAACAGGAATGTGTCATGTCTCCATGGTTGTTCAATCTGTACATGGATGGGGTAATAAAAGAGGTACAAGGTAGGGTAGTGGATGTTGGAGTGGCCCTGGTGAGAGAGGATAGTGTTTGGAAACTCCCTGTACTGTTGTTTGCAGATGATACTGTGTTGTTGAGTGAAGACGAAGGGGAGCTAAGGCTTGGTGGATGAGTTTGGGAGAGTGTGTAAGAAACGGAATCTAAAGGTGAATGTAGGGAAGAGTAAAGTGATGGTCTTTGAGAGAGGTGAAGTCAGTGAATGTACAGCGAGGTTGGATGGTGAGGAATTGGAAAATGTGAGTACGTTTAAGTACTTGGGTAGTGTGATGAGTAAGGATGGAGGTTTGGAGGGTGAAGTGCTTGAAAGGGTACAGCAGGGAAGAAAGGTTGCTGGTTCCTTGAAAGCAGTGATAAGAAACAGGGAAGTGAGCATGGAAGTGAAAAAGTTACTACATGACAGTATTGTGATACCAACTCTAATGTACGGAAGTGAAGCTTGGACGTTGTTGGAAAGACACAAGTCAAGAGTGAGAGCAGTGGAAATGAGTTATTTAAGAGGAGCCTGTGGAGTCACATGGAGAGACAGGCTGACGAATGAGGATATAAAGGAGCATTGTGGTGTGGATGTGGATGTGATAGGAAGCGTTATGAGGAACACACTGGGGTGGTTTGGCCATGTGGAGAGGATTGAGGGTGAAAGACTGACGAAGAGAGTGTATGTGAGTGAGGTGGAGGGGGGAAGAAGGAGGGGAAGGCCGAGGATGAGATGGAGGGATGGGGTGGAGAGGTATATGAGAGAGGGGGGTGTGAGTTGGGAGCAGGGCAGTGAAATGGCAGGGGACAGGGCGACTTGGAGGCGATTTGTTTGTGGCCACCCCAAACGGGATTAAGGCGTCTGGCAATAGATAGATAGACAATATGGTTTTCGCCAAGAAAGATCCACCATTGACATACTCAATCTCCTGACTCATACCATCCATCAATCAGTTGACCTGCATGGTGAAACTCATGCAGTAGCCCTGGATATCTCTAAAGCTTTCGACAGAGTATGGCACCGTTCCCTGTTGTCCGAACTCCCTTGCTATGGACTAAACTCTTTTGTTCCTTTGATTTCCTCATATCTGAGCAATAGAAAAATAGAAGTAGATGATGTATATTCCACTTTCCACTCAGTTAACGCCGGCGTGCCGCAGGGATCAGTTCTGGCACCAACCCTGTTCCTGGTTCATATTAATGATCACTTATCTGTCACCCACAATCCCATCCATTCATATGCAGATGACTCAACACTTCATAGTTCATTCACACTCAGACATCAATTTACAAAGTCCGATATCCCTACCTCTCAACTCAATACAGCTATCTCTTTAAATCAAGACTTATCAACGATCAGTGAATGGGGACAAAAGAACCTTGTCTCATTTAATGCTAATAAAACTAAATATATACAATTTACTAATAGGCAGGTATTGCCAGAATCGTATATTACCTTCAGTGCTACAAATATCCCCATTTCCAAAAGTATTGAAATTCTCGGCGTCTCGCTTAACAATGCCCTCAGCTGGACCTCTCATGTTAGATCACTTGCTAAAACCGCCTCAAAGAAACTTGGATTATTGTACAGAGTCCGTAACTTCTTCACTGACGAACAGTTAGTTATAATTTATAAGAGTCATGTGCACTCTCAGCTTGAATACTGCTCACCCTTGTGGAGCGGATGTGGAGAGGTTGCATTAAAACAAGTAGACAAGATTCAGAACAAAGCTGTTAGAATCATTAATAATCCTGCTATTATTAATAAACTACCTCCCCTACAAGGAAGAAGGAATATTGCCTCCCTTGCGTTATTTTACAAATATTTCTACAGCAAATGCTCAGACGAAGTTGCATCCATGGTGCCACCTCTCCATACCTTCCCTCGTGCTACACGGGGAACTGGCAGCGCTCATGACTGGAATGTCACTCAGCCATACTGCAGAACTCCTGCCTATCAGAATTCTTTCATTCCCCGAACTGCATCTCTCTGGAACTCGCTTCCCCAGAGTTGTTTCCCTCCAAACTTCAACCTACTGTTGTTCAAGTCTAACTGTTACAGATATTTTTTGAACAGAGGACACCAGTAATCTGGTGCATGGATTTTGTTTTTTATTCATTTATTTTTCCTTCCTCTGTTCTGTTATAAAAAAAAAAAATCGGCAATAAGCAACTCAATTACTTCAAGACAAAGGACTTCGCTTGAATGACGTCATTTTGTGATTTCACAAAGCCGTGTGCTTATTGGTCGGCCCATGCTAGATTACAGGTCACTTATATACGTCCCGGGTAAGGCTTGTAGCACAGCCATAGTTTTTCTTTCTTAGGAAAACAAAACTTTGCACAGTGCCAAGCCACCACCTGAACCAAGTTTTAGCCAAGATGGGACCCTCGGAGGTTGCCCCAACCTAAATACCGATAATTACAGTTTCTTCTTCGTTAGCATACTTGAGGGGTGAGTGCAGCTGTCAAGGGTGTCCTTTGTCTTGCTTCATTTTGCTGTTAGTAAATAAAACTGGAAGGGAGGAGGGAGGAGAAGCTGCCGGGCTCCAGCAGACAGGATCACAAGCGAGGGGATCAGCTGTCTGTCGCACCACAAGGATCTTTGATGAAAGGAGAGGCATGCAGTCAAACTGTCAGTCACTCCAACAAAAGTTAGTTCTCTAGACAGATGGAACCTTTGTGCACAACAAACAGGAGAGTGCATGGCGTAAAACTCATCAGATATGTGTGGGAGATTTTGTACTCACTGTCCCCCCTCTCCACCCATGGTAACTAGAGTAGAGGCATGGTAGCAGTGGCCAGTCACTCAGGTATGTAGAATCAGGGGTGAGGAAATATTAAATTCAATTTCCTACGTGTCAGTCAAGCACTCATTATCTTATGCATCTTATCACCAAATCACCCCATAATCTCAGAGACAAGTTAAATCCTTGCCACTGCCTTATCGTTCAAGGAATGCTGAGTAAAGTAGTAATGTGGGTGAGTGTGTTGAGTGAGAGGGTGTGGTGTGGGTCTGTCTACAGCAGCTATCATGCCATTGAATGTAAGTGTATATCGACGTTTGATCTCTCTCTCTCTCTCTCTCTCTCTCTCTCTCTCTCTCTCTCTCTCTCTCTCTCTCTCTCTCTCTCTCTCCAATGTTTCTATATATGCCAGTCAGTCTATCTACCATCTTACATACCTTACTTTAGTATTCTATGTGTTTGTCTGTCTTTGTGTCTTCTTAAGCGTCTAACTTTCCGCCAGTCTGTCTCTTAATGTTTGTCTGTCCGTCTGTCTACCTGTCTAACAATCTCTGTCAATGTCTGTCTGACCAGCTACATGTTTATTTTTCTGTCTCACTGTCTCTGTATGTTTGTCCGTCTACCAAATATCTAGCTACGCATTTTGTCTCGTTATGTGTGTCTGTCTATTTCTTCACTTATATGTCTGACTTGTTATCTTTCTGCATGTTTGTCTGTCTTCATATGTGTCTCTTTAACCAGGAATGCTGAGTAAATTATTGAGACAGGTGAGTGTGCAGAGTGAGATAGTGTGGTGTGCGTCTACGATAGGTATGTCAGCGAATATGAGCATAGTTGTTATTATTATTATTATTATTATTATTATTATTTTGTTTATTAATGCGTTTATTTTTGTTCTGCCCATCTCTGTGTATGTTTCCCGGGCGAAAAAAAATTGCCTAATATGTCGCCTCTTCCTACTTTTCTCCTCTGACCAATACATCAAAGCTGAGAGAGGCTTGGTATGTTTCGCTGGCCACGAATGATATGGAAATGATGCGTCAGGAAGGAAGGTCTATCTATCTATCTATTGCCAGCCGCCTCAATCCCGTTTGGGGTGGCCACAAACAAATCGCCTCCAAGTCGCCCTGTCCCCCGCCATTTCACTGCCCTGCTCCCAACTCACACCCCCCTCTCTCATATACCTCTCCACCCCATCCCTCCATCTCATCCTCGGCCTCCCCCTCCCTCTTCCCCCCTCCACCTCACTCACATACACTCTCTTCGTCAGTCTTTCACCCTCCATCCTCTCCACATGGCCAAACCACCTCAGTGTGTTTCTCAAAACGCTTCCTATCACATCCACATCCACACCACAACGCTCCTTTATATCTTCATTCGTCAGCCTGTCTCCCCACGTGACTCCACAGGCTCCTCTTAAATAACTCATTTCCACTGCTCTCACTCTTGATTTGTGTCCTTCCAACAATGTCCAAGCTTCACAGTGAAAGAAGGTAACACAGTGAAAGAATAGCTAGGTGAACTTTGAACCCTGTGAACATACATACCCGTTCACTGTATTGCAATAAATTAGTTTTTCTGCTTACATTTCAGGCTTACTCTCTTATGTGTCTTGCTGTCTGTCTGTCTTTCTGTCTGTCTTCCTATGTGTATGTTTAACTATCTGTCTGTCTGTTTTAAATATCTTCCTGTGAACCTGTCATTCTTTCTTCATAGCTGTCTATCTACCTGTCTTTCTATCTAATTATCTTTCTGTATGCCTGAGTCCATATCTATCTGTCTGTATACATAACTATCTGTCTATCGATGTGTCTGTCTAACTTGTGTAATTATGTATGAATCTGTCTGTATATTATATCTATCTATCTTTCTAACTATATATCTGTATTAATATCCGTCTATCTATCTGTATCTAGCTGTCTGTCTATCAACCTTACTGCCCGTCGCAATAATCCCTGAACTGGCTCATAATAATAATAATAATAATAACAATAATAATAATAATAATAATAATAATTGTAGCAATCGTAGTACCGGTAGTAGTAGCAGTAGTAGTAGTAAGCAGTAGTAGTAGTAGTAGTAATAGTAGTAGTAGTAATAATAATAATAATAATAATAATAATAATAATAACAAGACCTCTTGGAGTTTCAATTCCTACACGGTAAGGACTATCCCCACAACACACCTCTGCATAACATCCTTCACCACCATGCACTGCCACCCAGATCACGAGCTCCCTTTCTGTTCTCTCTTCTCTTGTGTCTTTTCTCTTTTCTCTTGTATCGCTCTTTTCTTCTCTCTCTTTCTTCTCTCTTCTCCCTCTTTTTTCTGTCTTTTCTCCTCTCTTCCCCTTCCTTCTTCTCTCTTCTCTCTCATTTTTCTGTCTTTTCTTCTCTCTTCCCCCTCTTTCTCTCTCCTTACAGCCACCTCAACCTCACGCATTCTCAGACTCACATTTTCCGTCAATCAGTAATCACGGTAATGATTGTATAAAAAATAAAAAAATGAATATGGGGATGACGTAGGTTCAAAACATTGTCCCGTACATGAGGTATAGGGACGCGTGCACCAAGATGTTCACGAAGCACATTTAAGCACACGGACTTCAAGACCTTTGCTATTTGAGACCAGCGGTACTCGCAAAATCTCGCTAACCTTCTTTGGAGTCAAAAAATCGGGTCACATATACATAAATTTTGTTCATCTTCCTTGCTGCCTTCCTTCCTTCCTTCCTTCCTTCCTTTCTTTCTTTCTTGCTTGCTTGCTTCTTGCTTGGTTTCTTCCTTCCTTCTTTCTTTTTTCGTAGATCATAAGTAAAACGAAAAAGTATGCAGTACATGAGCGTATTCTCTACCAGAGCACTTTTTAACAAGCTGGGATGTTTGTTTTCATACTTAAAACAGCATTCTAGCATCAGTATGCGTGTTACAGCCTAAACACACTCTCTAGCACCCACATCTCTTCCCGGAATACTTAATAGTCTACGAATTCGTTTTGTCCCATTCCACGTAAGCAATTTATGTGTACTGTGTCTCTAATAGCGGTAGTGGTTATCATACAGTTTTCGTATTATAGTATAGTTAAGGTGTATTTGATAGCTTACAACTTCCACAAAAAGATCATAAAATAGAAAGGAAAAACAATATCGTTCAGGTATAGGGATGGAAAAGTGCAGAAACAAAAGGAAAATAAAGCACAGATACAAGACAGCATTTGGGATGAAGGCAATTGTAGTGTTTTATTCTCAGTAATACATTCCATTTGTGGTAGATGGGGACGCTCATCATCCACTCACTCGATGTACTGCTGCTCTCGGATGTCTGCCCTTTCCTCTCCTCCCTCCTTTCCTTCCTTCCTCTTCTGTCTTTCTTTACTTCATTCTTTCCTCGTCCTTCTGCCTACGGGTGACTTTACACTCCCTGTTTTGTCTTTCTTTCCTTCATTCATTCCTGTTCCCACTGCCTACTGGTGACTCTACACTGAGTGACAAGCCAAATGGTTTCCTGTACACCAGGAAACCATTTACTATGCTGGGTGGTAACCAAATAACCAAATTATGGTGCCTGGTGGTTTAGTGGATAATTGCGGCGCTCCAATCGGATTGAGTCAGTGAAGGTTTATATCCAAGGGATGGTTGGGGTTTATTGCTCACGTAATGCCACTCAGGGATGAGTGAGGCTGGTCACTCTCATCTTAAATGTCAAGACCAGCCTGCCTAGCCCCGGGCTCCTACGCTCCTCATAGGGCAACGTAGGATTGGATGATGGATGAATGAATACATTCCATCAGCTGTAAGTCTTTGGTTCCTTCTTTGCATTAAAAAGGAGACATTTTACTTCTTTTTTTTTTCTTTTTTAATTACCATCACACGAGATATTAGACTTTGGAGAAACGTTCCGAAATGCAGTTCGTTATAGCCTTCAATAAATACTTCACTACCACAGGTCTATCCTAAAGCTAAAGAAATTGTTCGGTGGTTGCAGGGATAGAATAAAAATAAATAATAATAAGTGTGATGAGATTAAATCCGATAATGTCTCCCCTCGACACAGTGGGATTCAAACCTACGATATCACAGTCGCCAGCTCAGTGTCGCCCCTTTAATCCCGGGACGTATTTATGTATTCTTGCGACCTTCAGCCAGTTTGAGCGTGGAAGAGACTCTTTGAACTGGAGTGGTCAGAGGCTGCCTTAATCAACTCACTTGTTATTACAGATGAATAAGATTGTTGAGAATATCATCTGGTTCTAGCAAGCTTGAGAGAGAGAGAGAGAGAGAGAGAGAGAGAGATCGGACGTCACTGCATACCACAAGACCGTATGATACATGTTTTTTTTCTTGTCTTCCTTCCTCCAGACAATTTTATTTAACTTGGTAGACTCCTTCCCCTCGGACGGAAGGGGTAAATGAAGACTATGGCTCGTATTCTCGGCTGATAAGGAAGCTCCCTAACATCTCTTCCTTACTGATTTATCATGGATATGGCCGGGTAAAATGGTTCTGTACTAAATGTTTGCAGAGTATGGCCAGAGTGGAAGGATTTCGGTACCATGGAGGAGGACAGTAAGGTGTAATAAACAAAATAATTCACTTGGGAAAAGATGTTACGGAGCTTCCTTAACCGACATGAATACCACCTTATATCTAACTCATCCAGTTTGAAAAGCCCGCCCTATCATGATCAGAGGAGAGCCAGAAAAATGAGAAATAAATAATCGGACTGAAGGGGTTAAATCCGATAATATCTCGACTTTATACAAGTGGATTTGAACCAAGAGTGAGAGCAGTGGAAAATGAGTTATATGCAAGGAGTACAGTATGTGGAGTTACATGGAGAGACAGGCAAAGGAGGACCTAAAGAATCGTTGTGGTATTAATGTGTATGTGGTAGAAATTGTTAGGAGAAAAATTCTGAGATGGTTTGGCCATACGGAAAGGATGGAGAATGAGAGACTGACTAGGAGATTGTATATGAGCGAGAGAGATGGGGGATAAGGGGATTGGCTTAGGGGGAGGCCAAGAATGAGATGCAAAGATGGAGTGATGTATGAACGAAAGCGTAAGTTCGAGGTAGGGCAGCCAAATGATGGAGGACAAGGCTACGTGGAAATTTAATTGTGGTCACCCCTTACCACGATCAAGGCGTCTGGCTATAGATACATTTAAACCCACGGTATCATAATATTGGGCAAACGCTGGGTTGAGTTTAAGCGCCAAAATGATCATACCAGTTCACTTGTTATTCTTCCGGTTTGTTTTCCATATGTTTCTTATTATTTGTGTGGTGGTAAATGATTGTTTCGTGGTGATTTTCTTTCCCCGTTGTTTTTATCCATGTTTTGTCTTCCTTATGCATGTTGTTTTATGAGCGTAATGGCGGACACTGCTAAAAGCTACTCGGCTGTATCACGGTTCATTTCGACGTGTTTGGTTATCACTGGTTATGTTAGGTTATAACGGGTCAGGTGATGGTTATGTAAGGTTAGTTTAGACAGACATAGATTAAAGTAGGTTTGGTTTGGTAGTTAGGTTAGGTTAGGCTAGCTTGAGTTCAGTTGGGTTAGGTTATTTTTAGTTAGGTTAGGTTATGTTGTTTTGTTAGGTTAGACAATTTAAGTTAGGTAAGAATAGGTAATGAATAAGTAACGTTAGGCTGGTGATAATAAATTTTGGTAGATCTGAGTAGGTTTTAAAAAGTCTACCATTGCGCGTGAGAATCAAACTCAAGTGAATCGTAATGGACATTGATAAAAAGAACTGGGTAAACAAACATCAGCCGTAAACAATCTTTCACCACAATAAAAAAATAGAAAAATATAGAAAACAACCAGGGAGAAGAAGAGGAAGGTAAGCGGTATAAGGTATTTCTGCAGGTAAAATTAAGCCGTATGTTTACCTAATGATACCGGTATTACGAGGTCATTGTCGTGACTGATCTTTTCAGTTCGGTTATTATTGTTATTATTATTATTATTAATATATTATTATTATTATTATTATTATTATTATTCATCCGGTCCTCCTTTCCCACCCAAGGGCAGGGTGAGGAGTAGCAATGTCCAGACAGCCCAAATTTTCCCAATCCAATGGGCCACGCTTCCATTCATTCATCATTTAATCCCCCGGAATCCTGGCTCTATCGGATACGCCAAAAACATTCACCACGTTCTGTAGCTTCACACAAACGTATACGGTTGAGTCAATCCCGACGCTGCCACGTTAAAAAGGGGTGCCGAAATCCCTGATCATGCATTTCTCCTCACAACATTCATCTAGCCAGCTCGATCTCTTGTCAGTTCCCTAGCCTCACCGACTTCCAAACCTCTCTTCCTCACACACTCATCCACCACATCTCTCCACCTTCTCCTTGGCCTACCTCGCCTCCTCCCTCCTTCAAATTGCTCAGATATGCCTCTTTCACCACTCTATTGTTATCCATTCTCTCCACTTGACCATACCATCTCAGTACACTCTCTTCGATTCTGGTGTCCACTGACTTCCTCACTCCACACCTTTCACGAATCACATCATTTTGTATCCTTCCCACCCTCTGTACTCCACTTACATTCCTCAGCAGTCCCATCTCCACTGCTCTTACTCTTCACTTTTCATTTCCATGCCACACCATAGTCTCACATCCATATGTTAAAGTTGGCACTAACATTCCCTTATGTAAGCCTCGTGCAGCTGCAACACTCAAGCCTCTGTTTCTTATCAAGGCCTTCATTGCACCAGTTACTTTTCTTCCTTGTGTCACTCTCAACTTCTTTTGCACATTTTCCTCTCTTTTCTATCGCTTTCATTGCACCAGCTACTTTTCTTCCTTGTGTCACTCTCCTTTCAACTTCTTTTGCACATTTTCCTCTCTTTTCTATCACCAATTCCAGTCTCTCTCCATTCACTGTAACATCACACTGGAAGTCGCCTTCTCTTTCAACAACCATCACTTTCTACTCTTCTACGTTTACTCTCAAGGCACTACGCTCACAGACATCAGCAAAACTCTGTACTATCCTACCAAGTTCCTGTCCGGTACTTGCAAGCAGTACTGCATCATCAGCATACAACAAATTTGAGATATTCCATCTATCACCATTCATTACCTATTATTATTATTACTACTACTACTACTACTACTACTACTACTACTACTACTACTATTACTATTACTACTACTACTACTACTACTACTACTTCTACCATCATCATTATTACTACTATTATTATTACTACTACTACTACTACTACTACTACTAGTAGTACCACCACCACCACCATTATCATTATCGTTTGTTTACTGTGCTTTCTTCGAGCGACTGTATTCAGAATGAGTTTTTTAACACCAGGGGTGAGATGCAACTTAAGTCAACTCCTGAATATATTCGTTGAGCAACAGCCTGTGGTAGCAAGATTAAAAAAAAAAAAAAACGTGGGAGTGAAGGGGCTAGTCCACCCTCCTCACACTACCCCGGGATTGCTGAACATGTTGATATAAATCCACTGTTATTTTCACATTTTACAATGGGATTCGAACCTACGATATCATAAATACCAGCTTAGTGCCATGACAACCCTGCCTACCATAACACCACACGATAACTGCGTCTTTTTCAATCACTCTCGCTAGAACAGGACACTTTTATGTAGCTTTAGAGAGGCTTTTCGTAGTGGCGGTGTAGATATAGCCTTCCTTGACCTCCTCACTAGCAAAGGCCAACCATAAGCCCTATACTGTGGCCTGAAAATCTAAACGGGATGATTTCCTAAGTGTCTGATGGAATTCAACTGTATCTTTCGGTAATTCAAGTTTATTTTTTTATTGTAATAATAACTAAACTATACCTTGCTATGATGTTTCGAGCTGCATATTAATGTGATTCAGGCTTAATTTACTGTAATAATAACCAGACTATAGCTTGCTATAATGTACGCCTGATATGTCTCTTGTATTGCCTCTAAAAACTGCAGCTGAATATTCAACGAGGTGATATTACATGAACTTCCACTTTATTTCAGTCATCGCCATCGTCACCATCACCGGCTGCTGCATCACGGTCGCCGGCCACTGAGGTAAGCCAACAACCTGAATGCATACAAACATAACACCTGAAACTGCCCTGGCGTTACCTTGTCTGTAATGGGTACGGTTCTGTCTGCTGGAGTGAAGGTGAGTGAGGCAGTGGGACCAGGAAATGAATGAATGATGCAGGATAGTCAGTAATATTGAGCCTTCCTCCCAACACATGAGAAATCGCCCGGCCAGTGGAGGACAAGCGTTATACACAGACCACCCTGTATTTTCTGACAGATGTATGGTGACGAGACAGTTTGGTAACATTCTGCTGGGAAAACTCATCTTCATCTAAAATGGAGCTTGTCTCAGGGTTGTTGTCTCGTCAGGTTAGAAGGTTTTATTCCACTTCTTCAATCGATTAATCAAGAAGGGGCAAACGCCGCAGGGCGCATAGCCTCACTCACCCACCGACTCCACCCACTCGGGTCCTTCTGTGCAACCCTCCAGGCAGAGACTCTTCGTCCTCTATCCTTCGACAGGACCTGAACGACCTGCTCCAGCCATGAGTTATTTGGCCTTTCCCTTGGCCTCCTCCACCCTGGGTTAACTCGTTCAGAGATCACCCTGTGAGCAGGAGCAGCCGCAGGAAAGTGGGCTACGTGCCCATATACCTGGAGTTAGCATTGACGTATTATGTGGGTAATAGGCCTCGAGTCAGTCTCGCGGAGTAGTCGCTCGTTAGCACAAGGTTGTATCAGCGATATCCCGTGATTCTGTGAAGACACTTAGTACCAAAGGAGTCAATTCGCCACCTCGAGTCACTGTTTAATGTCCATGTCTCACAGCCATAAAGTAATACAGGGAGCACCAGCACCTTGAAGATGCAAAACGTTCGTCCTTCTACACAAATAAAACAGCGCCAAACATCCTAACTATTTATTTGGCATATTACGACTTACATTGTTCTGTTTGAATGTTATTTCATTCGCGCTCGCAAAGCAAGAGCGGGGAATTAATTTTGTTGGCACCTTTCTCTCTCTCTCTCTCTCTCTCTCTCTCTCTCTCTCTCTCTCTCTCTCTCTCTCTCTCTCTCTCTCTCTCTCTCTCTCATGGGAGTTGAGGCTAACATAGGTTTTGAGAGTTCGAGTTAACCTCTAGTTTTTTGGGTCAAAAGCTAGTGTCACATGGCTGGGTCAACTTAAACAGTTTTTATTCAGTTTGGACCAAATTAAGTGGAAAAGTTCAGGATAAGGCGAGAATAAAGGAATTCGATTTCGAAAACAATAAAATGTCAAGGTCACAGGAAAAGTTCAAATGTCAATAAATGTCAGTGTCACAGGGCAAGGTCAGTTTTAAGCTTCAGTCCAATTTAGACTAAACTCTGTGAGGGTGTTCAAGGTAAAGCAAGGATGAAGGGAATAGATTTTGAGTGCAATACATATAAGAGCTGGATCACGGGGCAACATCAAGTGTTTGGGCTAATGACCTCTGAGTTTTTATTCGATTTAAACTGAATTTCATGGAAGGACTCAGGGTTAGTCAAGCGGGGAGAGTTTTGATACTGAGCAAACGTTATGGAAGGGTTAAGGGTCAGGGAGTGTGAAGTAACTCTGTTTTGATAGCAGTCAGTCGAACGTCAGAGCCACAGGGCAAAGTCAAATGTATGGCCTTTAGACCAACTGGTGCTCCCTCACGTTTATGTATCTTTTTTATAGAAGTAGATTACAAAACAGCACACACAAAATTCGAGTATTAGAGTACCAAATACAGTGATTAACTGACGAGGAATAGGTGGTACAGAGCTTCCTTATCAGGTGAGAATGCTGTCCTTTGTGTCTGTAGGTGGATGAACTGGTTGTGTGGGACTGGCACTGGGTATCATCACAGGCGGCAAAAAGTCCTGTCGAATATTCACGCCCTCTGTGGAACAACAAAAGTATCAAGTACAAAACTTGTTTTTACCAATAAACATTAATATATAATAGATAAAATTCATCAGTACTTCAGCCGTATTATTGTTCTGAAACACAAGACGAAGATCTGAAATGCTGTGCTTTGTGTATTGTATCAACGGTAATTAATTATCTGCCATGCCAGCCATTGATTCAAAATAGTGTAGCATTAGTTTGAATTATCATTTTCACGGAATTACCGAAGATATTTACAAATGTGAAGAAATATTGCTAAGTAAAATATGCGGAACAATACATTGCCTCTACATACTTGCCGAAGACTTCCAGAATGCTGTGAATATGACAGTGACAGATGCCGTCTCTCCTTATACGCATAGAGCTGGAGCATAAATTATGAAGACTGGGACGGGGGGCACTGTTGCGTATTTGGTAAACTCGTCAACAAGGTGAACCGAGGGCTGGGGTGCTTCATGCGTGGACTGTGATTAACCCTGGAACACGGTCGTGGGAATTTTTACTACTAACACGGTTCTGGGGTGTATTGTACCCCATTTTGAAAAAAAAAAAAATAGTTGTAATTAAAACTTAATAAATCTGTAAACAGTACAAGAAAATATAACATCTGTACTTCCAGAATCCGTTATATTGTACTTAATAATGAGGTATATTAGGTTCCTCAGGGGCTACTAAAAAAAATGCCAAAAATCCTTATTTTTTTTTTTTTACGTTTTTTTTACATTTTTTTTTTTACTGTAAATGAACGATAATTTTGACTGAAATAAAAGATAATATATATATTTGCTCTAAAAATAGGTTTTACTGTTATTTGCCATTGTAACTTACGTTATTTATTCATTCTTTGGTTATTCTTCTTGGGTACAATTTACCTAACCCCCCCCCCTACACTGCACCACGCGCGAGGAAGCACCGCGACACTACCTTCCCCTACAAGCCCACACTGAGACATGACGCTACTGAGAGACCCACGGGACTGCTCCTATCACCACGCACTGGTAACGTGATGAAAGTGGTGTCGGAATCTCACACCCCACGACCGTGTTCCGGGGTTAAGTTGACACTGGAGAGACATTTTTTAATATAAACAAAAGAATTACTGAACACAACATGCATGAAAAGATTAAGTCAAAATAATGCTACTGTCAAATCTAAATAGAACACTAATCATCAAATAAAATGGAAGGAGGCTGACTTCATCAAATATGAGAATTGTTTAAGGAGGCTGCATTCACTGTACAAATAACAATTTTAACCAAAACACAGGGTTTTTTTAATGCTTGCAAGGACCGGAGCACAACTTCTGAATAGCGGAATAATTTTTTAATACATTTGGCAGGTAAACAACAGTGTGTTCTTACCTCTGGCCTAAAATTATTTATGGAGCACAGCTGTATCCACCTCTTGTCATTCCTGAAGAAGCTGTCACTAGCGAAACGTTGCATAAATCCTGGGTCCTTTCTCTTCATATGCTGTTTTCCCTCCAAGTGTGTTGTGAGAGTGTAATGGGAAGATTAGTTTCATTTGGAAGAATGACACTGTGAATATCATCCTCGTTCCTCGTGATCATCATTCATCATCATCATCCGGACCTCCTTTCCCACCCTAGGGCAGGATGAGGAGTAGCAACGTCCAGACAGCTTAAGTTTGCCCAGTCCAATGGGTCACGCTTCTATTCACTCATCATTCAAGCCCCCGGGATCCTGGCTCTATCCGATACGCCAGGAGAGTGTAATGAGAAGATCACCTTCATTTGGCAGAGTGACACTGTGAATATCATCCTCGTTCGTCGTTTTATTAGTTCATTGTCATACTTGTTTCTTTGATTCACCCTCGCCTAGAATATCGGGACAGAGTAGCCTAACCATAGGCTCCTGGTCCCCTGATGGGGCACGAAGGGATAGTAATGGTTGGATGGAGTTTTCTTTGACAAGATTCTTTTGAAAATACATTTGTTTTTCTATTTTTGGGGTTTGTTTTGCCAACAAAGTGAGTATTACGTCACGATAAAATGGTACATATATCTGATAATGTAACTGAAATATGCTACATATTCTGTCTCGACTTTGAACTCTTTGTTCAACTCTGAGATGCAAGAAGTGGATTTTTTAAAAATCCATTGGCAGAATATTTTATGGCACTTCCTACTACTTTACGTGATCTAGAGGTATCACAAAATCCCTCAAGTCCCAGATGACCTCCCATAAACTCCTCAGTCCCTACTGCAGCACGTCGGCCCGACCGCTCCGTTATCCTTGTTCTCCTCTTCACCGTTGTTATTGTCGTCATCCTGCTCATCATTATCAATGTCGTCCTCCTCCTCCATTATCGTATCCTCCTCAGCCACATTCACCAGCAGTTCCTCGGCCTCACCTGGCTTCAGCACTCCCTCATTGCTGCCCAAATCTGAGACAGAACTTATCAGCTCTTCTAAAGTTGAGCATAAGACTGTTTTTATATTCGTTGCCCTTCATTCATACAATTACCAGATACTTTATCTTCAAACTACAAATCACTCAGAGAGCGCATACCTCCGCCAATGCCATTGCCATTGAAAAGGATGCGGATCCGGATCCGTGGATATATTGTGTGAAATACATAGGATCCGGATCCGCCCCCAAACTTAATCAATTGTTCTTTGACCCACAGCCCACCCTTCCACAAAATTGCATTGAAATTCATCGGAAACTTTTGGAGATATTGTGCGGTAGGATCCAGATCCGTGACCCACCTTTTCACAAAATTTCATTGAAATTCCCTGAGAAATTTGGAGATTTCGCGTGGACAGACAAAGAGACAAACATGGGTGAATAAATAACCTCCTCCATCTTCGTTAACGGAGGTATTTAAGAGTGATTATTAAAGTAACAAAATGCCAAAACATAACGGTAATGGATGACTGTTAGGGAGAGCTATTTATCCTCTAAATTTGTTAGGGTCTTTTATTAATACAACCCCTAGCCAATAGTCAAGGGTGTATAGCACATGCTGATGCGGAAGTGCTGACTGCATCTTGAAGGAAAACTTTGGGTGTTGCTGGAAAGAGAGAAAGCATTCCTGAGGCTTACCGGACAGGTAGGGCTGCACTTTTTACCGGTCAGAGGAATCAAAGGTCTCAATTGGTCTCAGTAGATTTTAAGAGTGACACGTCAGTAGATTTTAAGATTGACACGTGGTCGTAAAAAAAAAAAAAAAAAAAAAATCTTTACTGTCAGACGTAGCTATAACTGAGAAAAACTTGTCCCCAAGGTAAGCTCAGGTTCGTCATGCATACACTACGGTGTGGCCGAATTCAGTTACTAAAGGTACTTAATTTCATGCCGAGATTGAGGTAAATGGAGAATAATAAATCAAAATATGAAATATTGTGCGGTCTGATGTACCATAATTCTCCTTTAGATTTTTCATTGGTATTCGTAAATTTCTGTACGACTATAGTATTTGCCAAAACCAAGTAAACGTGTGAAGGAAGTTAATTAGTAGATTACATTTTAGATCACCTGGCTTTACAATAAGTTTAGTAGAGTAATATCAAGGTAATTGTTCAACTTTCATTTTTGCCTAACAGTCTGAATTCACATATTGTAACGGAGCCTTGTGGTGTAAGATCTCTGGTATTTCGACTCTCCCTGTTTCTTCATCTTTTCCTTAATTAATGTGGTTCTTAACTTTCAGGCTTGTGTGACTCACTCACAAGTGAATGTACTCGTCAAAGGTTAGCCGGAACAGAAAACTAAAGCTGTTCTGACTACGAGAGGGTAAATGTGATATTATTAACTCTCAGATTCCTATGACTCACTCAGCTGAATAAAAACATCAGGCATTTGCTCAAACATAATATTGCAACTGTCCCGATCATGAGGGGGTTAACATGCTACTGGCAACTCAGACTTCCATACATGCCTGGTGGGAATGGAAGTGCTGTACAGTACTTGTTGCTATTACCCCTCAGTCCTAACAACCGATCCCCTGCCATCGTTATGGACCTTGCCATTAACTTTCCTTTCATCTCTCGTCGTGTTACCAAGACACAGCACATTTCATCTTACTCCCACTGGGTGCTGATGCTCTTTGAGGGTGCAGGGGGAAACCGAGCGAAAAAAGATGCCAACAGCACTGTTAGATGCTAGTGATTTTCTTTGATGCTTAGTAATATCTGAACTATTAGGCTAGTGCATCTGTTTTGGTCTTTGTATCCAGGCTATACATTTGGCTGCAGTTATTTGACACGCATGCATTCATCATCAACGCACGAAGAAAGCATCCCAGTGAGGCCAAAAAAATAAGATAAGGGAGCACCTGCACTGTCATTAGTGCTGCCAACAAGCACTCCTATTTAATGATATTTTGTCCACTGAGCCTCAAGAATTCATCTTTTTATTTTATGTTCAGTATTTGTCATTCCAGTTTATATTCTTAAGCACAGAGTTATATTTTATGTATGCTCATCCTTCTCAGAACTGAATAGAACGTTTGGAAACTGGCAACTTCATAAACAAGACTCATGATTGGCTACGACGTTTTAACCATAGACCAATGGAATTTGGCTGGGAAGTCAAAGCACTCTGTCCTGCTCTTCAGTTTTTCTTGTTCTTTGGTAGTTGCTGCCTCAGTTCTGACTGAGTTCTTTTCATTGGGTGATGCTGGAAAATGCTGCTGATTTCCCTTTGACTAGGTTATTCTCATACACACCAATCGTTCTTCAAGAAGCCTGTCATATAACACTTCAGGTTATGCTGCGTGATTCCGCTCTTTAGGCTGCTCTACGTAGCCTACCTCAACCCTTGGGATTAATATACTGCAATGTTGTTTTACAGGCAGTCTATGTAGTTCTGCCCTTGAAGAAATAACCTACAGTCCCGTCGGGACGTTATAATACGCATGCTTTCTGTCTTAGAGGTAATATTTGTCCTTCAGGACAGTACATGCAGTATGAGGCTTGTGAAGGTCAGTTATACTTACAGCAACTTCCTTTCATTTTTGTTGATCCACCACTCGACATACTGTAAAGCACATATTAAGGATAAGAAAAAGTTCAGTACTTAAAAATTGTCTTTTTGCTGCAGATGGGTCATTAAGTCAAATGATCCCTACGGGTTTAAGATTTGAGATGTTTTGTGGCCTCCTCCACCCCCCTCATCCTCATATGACGCTCCAGTGGACGTGAGGTCTGGGAGTCCTGTCACCAGACTCTGTGTCCCAGCATCCCGCATTGTTTCAAGACCTTATGCATTGGTAGGAGGTCAGGAATACAACCTCGAGGTGGTGTCCTCCCTACGAGCCTATTAGATTCTCATAGTTCACTATCACCACATGGCTCACGTTACTGCATGACAGTGGGCAGGAAGTAGATCATGCAGAAATCATATAAACCCGGACTGCAAAAGATTATGCAAATGGAAAAAGACACAGTGCTTCTTGAACAAAGGATGGTTATGAGAGAGAGAGAGAGAGAGAGAGAGAGAGAGAGAGAGAGCATTTGTTACTGCTAGGGATTGCAGATATAAGCTATTTTGGCAGGGTAGTGTAGATGGATATGTTGTTGTGGGTGTGCTGGCTGAGAGGAAATGGGTGGACTGTGTCATGAATGTAATGAGAGTGAATGAAGGGATTATAGCAGTGAAACTATTGTTTGGTAAACTCACGATTTCACTTATAACGGCGATTGCTCCACAGGCTGGCTTGGATGATGTAGAAAAAGATAGATTCTGGGATGACTTGATACGTGCTGTTGATGGTATGGGGGGTGATGAGATTGTAGTTTAGGGAGGGGACGTAAATGGTCGTGTGTGTGAAACAGTTCAAATTTTTGAAGGGGTACATGGGGAACGCACATTTGGTACGAAGAATGTGGAAGGGGAAAGGATACTCGAATTTCGAGAGGCAATGAATGTGATTGTGTGCAACACACAATTTAAGAAAAGTGAGAGTAGGTTGGCTACATAAGAGTCTGGGGAAATAGTACCCAGATAGACTATTTATATAGTAGCCAGATAGACTGTTTCCTGGTCAGGAGGGTTGATTGGTTAGTGAGGGATGTTAATGTTATAGGGAGGGAAGAATTTGTGCAGCAGTGCAAATTACTGATACGTGACATGGTGCTTAAGAAGTGGGTGGTAAAGAAAGGGCCTATGCACTCGAGAAAAAAGAAAAAAACAAGCAATAAGGGATGCCATCCACAGTGAGATGAGTAGAGTGGTGGTTGAACAGGGAACTGATGAACTCCTCTACTCAAATTCTTCCCTCTCCTTCTGGCACCTTGCCAAAAAACATTTTAACAACTTTACCTCACCATCCTTCCCTCCTCTTTTGCACTCTGATGGCTTTGTAGCTATTCCTTCTACTGATAAAGCAGATCTCATCGCTAAGGCTTTCTCCTCCAATTTCACCTTAGATAATTCCGGTGCTGTTCCTCCATCACTTCCCCCCTCTGACTTCCTCATGGCTGGTATTAAAATTTCTTCAATTGATGTATTTTCTGTCATCACAGGCCTCGGTATTAACAAGGCATATGGGCCTGATGGGGACCCTCCTATTGTCCTCAGGAACTGTGCTTCTATGCTTATGCCCTGCCAAGGTAAACTCTTTCGCCTTTGTCTGCAACTTGTACCATTCCTTCTTGCTGGAAGTTTGCTCTCATTCAGCCTGTCCCAAAGATGGGTGACCGTTCCCAGCGGTCTAACCATCGCCCAATTGCTTTAAATTAACATCCTGTATTTTAAAAGTTTTTGAGTCCATTCTTAAAAACATTTTAAAACATCTTTCCTGTCACAACCTTCTTTATGATCGTCAGTATGGGTTCCACCAGGGACGCTCCATTGGCGATCTTCTCATTTACCTTTCAGACTCCTGGTCATCCTTCTTTGGATCGAGTCTGGCATAAAACTTTGATTTCCAAACTGCCCTCTTACAGCTGCTAGCCTTCATCTCTAGTTCCATTTTTGATCATTCTATAGTTGCTATTGTAGACACCCATCGTTCTTCTCTTAGAGCTATCAATTATGGTGTTCCTCAGGGTTCTGTCCTATCACCAACTCTCTTTCTTCTATTCATCAATGACCTTCCTAAGCTGTGCATCATATGCTGTCCACTCATTTGCTAATGAATCTACCCTTCACCTTTCCATTTGCTTCCCGCAGCATCCATCTCATATCTCTGATTGAGGTAAAAGTAATCTTATTGTTTTTAATGCATCGAAAACTCAGTTCTTACATCTTTAACAAAATCTAACTCAATCCTGCATTATCTTTAAACATTCAGAGTTTCATTCTTTCGGGATTTATCTTTGAAAAATCATATTACTTCTCTTGTAAAATCTGCTTCCAAGAGATTAGGTGTGCTAAGCCTACTCCTTGCCTTCTTTAACCCTGCACAGTTGTTGATTTTATACATGGGTTTTATTTGCCCCAGTGTAGAGAACACCTTTCTTGTGTGGGGAGGTTCCCCACATACAGCTCTTCTCAACGAGGTGGAGTCAAAGCGTTTTCGTCTCATTACCTCTCCTCCTCTTACTGGCTTCCTTCAACCTCTGTCTCTTCGCCACACTGTTGGATCTTTACCTCTTTTCTATCGTTACTTCAATGGTCACTGCTCCTCTGAACTGTTCACTTGCATCCCTCCATCATTACGGTGGGCACATAGCACCCGTCTAGCAACAAACTCTCATCCCTTTTCTGTCCATCTCTCTAATGCAAGAGATAACGATTACTCCCAGCCCTGCATGTGTACAACAGGTAACTCTGGAACTGTCTCACTCTGTTTTTCCTACTGCCTATCATCTCCAGTCTTTCAAACTCAGTGTGTCCGGTCATCTCGAAATAAATGGATCTTGAATTTCACTCTGTCATCTTGGAGTTGTTGTTCTTCTTCTTCTTCTTCTTTTTTTTTTTTTTTTTGAGGGAGCAATGTGCAGGCTCCTGGCTTTTGGCTCCTTCTTCCTTGCATAAAGAAAGAAGTATTAATAAACAGTCCATAGTTCTCAAGAACAATCCCTTGAGTTACTGATTCAGTGTTTGGATGGACAAGGGCCCCTTCAAGACATAAGGTAACATGATGGTGGCATTAGGGTGTAGAAGCCACAGTTAAGGAGAAATGAAGACTTCCGGGAATGGAGAAGGAATGGCAACAGAGAGTAATATTTGGCTGCCAAGTGCAGGGTTAGAAAAAAAGAGATACATTACAAAATCTGAGTCTCAGTGACCTTCTGGATAACCTAAATTGCCCTGCAATGAAGAACATGGTATTTCAGGTAGGAAATCAGATGAAGAGGGAAAACAGGGATATCACAGGTGAGCAGTGGGTGAAGAATGATGAAGGAAGGGTAGTGGTGGACAGTGAGGATAGTAAAAGCGTTCGGAGAGGGCATTATAATTAGCAGCTGAATGAGGAGTTTGACAGGAACAAGGAGGGAAGGTTTGGAGTCAGTGGATCCAATGTTTGGTCCTTGACCCTTGATTGATGCCGCTGCATTGAGCAGGACAATAGGCAGGATGCAGCTGGGGAAGGTGGCGGGTGTGTCTGGATTGGCTGCTCTAATACCGAAGGCCTCAGGAAATACAGGAATGTGTTCAACCACAGAATCGATAAATACGATTATAAATGAGTGTATTGTCCCACATGACTGGCTAAAGAGTGTGACTGTTAATGTGTTCAATACAAGGAAAGGGATGATGCCCTGAAAAGAGGAAATTATAGATATATAAAACATTTGGACCAGATAATGAAGGTAATGGAGAGTTCAGAATGGGATGATAAAGGAAAAAGTGAATAATGATGAAATGAAGTTTGGGTTTAAGCCAGGCAAAGGGACCACTGTTGCCATATTCATTGTCCAACAGCTCCAGAAAAATATATAGGAAAGAAAAGGAAGTTTTTATTTGTGTGTGTGTGTGTTTTTTTTTTTTTAGCACGCCTTTAACAGGGCCCTTAGGGAGGTGGTGAAGTGGGCAATGGGGAAGCTTGGGATGGAAGAGTGGCTGGATAGACTGGTTATGGGTATGCATGTGGGTGCTCGCACCCAGGTGGGAGTGAATGGAAATTTGAGTGGTGAGTTTTCTGTGAATGGTGGCGTGCATCAGGGGGTCGGTCTTGAGCCCCTTACTCTTTGTCATGGTACTTGAAGCTCTCTCACGTGACTTCAGAAATATAGGAGGTACTGCATGCTGGTGACTTGGAACTGACAGTAGAGAATGAAATGGAGGCAGAGGAAAGATTAAGGAACTGGAGAGATAGAACTGGGCACAAGGGTTTTCGAGTCAATGCAGACAAAACAAAAGTGATGATATCTAGAGCTGGTGGCGGTACTATCAAAGCAGAGGAAGTGTGTACGTGTGCAGTTTGCCAGAAGGGTTTAGGATGTAACCTCAATCTTAGTGATATGCAGTGTTCGTGAGAAGTGGGTGCATATGAGATGCAGTTATATTAGTGGTAACTGCTAAATAATGCTGATTTCGTGTGTGCGGTGTGTCAGGGAGAGCATGAAGAGATTGACAAGAGTGAAAAGATTGATCTTGCTGGAGAATCCGTCAAGTGCGTGGAGATTTTTTTTTTTTTTTTTTTTTTTTTTTTTTGAGGGACATGTTATGTGCTGGAGTTGGGGCTGCAGCTAGCTCTGTGGCTAGGGTAAGGAGTGGTTGGAGGACGTTAAGGGAGCTGTTGCCTCTCATGACACTGAGAGGACTCTCCACCCGTGTTAAGAAATCTTTATATGTGGGATGTGTTGGGAGTGTAATATGCTATGGTAGTGAGGCTTGGGGAGTAAAGGAAGATGATATTAGCAGGCTCAAACGTATACAAATTACAATGATTAGCTGAATGTGTAGCGAGTCCATAAATGCGAGGACTGGGGGGACTAGGCTTATGACTGATGAATTGAGAGGAAGGATGGGACTGGAATGTATTGGTGCCGTGATGAGAAGGGATAGATTGACATTGTTTGGGTATAGCGAGAGGATGGAGGATGGGTGTGGAGGATGAGAAGTGTGAACGTCGGGGTCAGGGCTGCGAGAGAGAGAGAGAGAAAGAGAGAGAGAGAGCAGAAGACCTGGTACAAGATCATACAGCGTGACCCCAGCGATAAGATAATGAATAGAAAGGGTGCCAGAGATCGAGCAACGTAGAGAGCATTAGGTGACCAAGGCCAACACATGCAAGGATGTTAGGGTCTTTATAAACGATACGAATAATACAGTGTGTATATATATATATATATATATATATACTCTCCCAAACATTTCCTCTAACTATCAATGCACTACACCACATGCACTTTACATTTCACACAACGTATCCCACTACGTTACAGGGGTTGGCGCCAGCAAGGGCATGCGGCCAGAAAACTTTGCCCCCGCTACCTAGTGGCGGACTTCTGGGGGGAGGCGTGGCGTGGGTTCCGCCAGCATAGATCGTGGGTCCAGGGCGAGATGGGGCTCAGGCCTGTGCTAGAGGGTACAGGGCATTGCGGTTCCCAGGCTGCCGCTTCCGCCCAATAGAGAGGGGCCCGAACCTGGGAGTAGCGCCCCAGGAGGCTGCCCTATCAGTGGGTGTATAATGGCGGGATAGTTGCAGTGCCAAGACGCGCTTGGAGGGTGTCCCTGCAGCTGTCCTGGCGGGGTGCCCCGAGGCCACTACCACAGCCACTGGTAAGCTGGTGGGCTAGGGGTCCCAGATCCATTGCCTGGACCTGGGACTGTGCAGTGAGTGGGACCTGTGCTGTGTCTGTCCCCCCTTTATTAATACTGAAGATGACAAAACAAAATAAGTTTCAAAGCAAGCCTGAGGACAGTAAATCACCCATGGGGATGAGGGTGGGTTCATGGAATGTGGGAAGTTTGAGGGGAAGAGCAGGGGAAGTCGTTGAGGCATTCAGTAGGAGGTGGGTGGATGTGGCGTGTTTGCAGGAAGTCCGGTACAGGGGTGGATCAGCCAGAAAGTTTGTTGGGAAGGACTGTTGCTATAAGTTGTTTTGGCAGGGGGGGACAGACGGATATGGAGGTGTTGGTGTGATGGTTGCAGAGAAATGGGTGGAATATGTTATGAATGTTTTGAGAGTAAGCGATAGGATATTGGTAGTGAAAATTCTGTTGGGAAGAAAGGTAGCTGCGATTATATCGGCATATGCTCCACAGGCAGGATTGGATGAATCAGAGAAAGATAGTTTTGGGATGATTTAATACGTGTAGTGGGTGGTATGCGGGATGATGAGATAGTGGTTTTGGGAGGGGACTTAAATGGTCATGTAGGTGAAGCAGCACAAGGTTATGAAGGAGTGCATGGGGGATGTGCGTATGGTCTAAGGAATGCAGAAGGGGAAAGGATACTCGAGTTTGGGGAGGCAACGGATATGATTGTGTGCAACACATATTTTAGGAAAAGAGACAGTAGGTTAATTACGTATGAGTCTGGGGGAAATAGCAGTCAGATAGATTATTTTCTGGTTAGGAGGGCCGATAGGAGGTTAGTGAGGGATGTTAAAGTTATAGGAAGTGAGGAGTGTGTGCAGCAGCACAAACTGTTGATTTGTGATATTGTGCTTAAAGAACAAATGATGAAAAAGAGGACTTATGTACCTAGGAGGAAAATATGGAAGCTGAAAAACCAAGTAGTAAGGGATGCCTTCTATAGCGAGTTGAGGAGAGTGGTGGCTGAACAGGAAGCTGTAGACAGAGGCGTTAATGAACAGTACAGAGCCCTCAAGAACAATTTCTTGAGAGTTACTGATGTAACATGCGGCTGGACAAGAGGACCACCAAGACATAAAGTAACTTGGTGGTGGGATGAGGGTGTAGAAGCTGCAATTAAGGAGAAAAGAAGGCTTTTCCGGGAATGGAAGAAGGGTGGTAGCAAAGAGGAATATTTGGCTGCCAAGCGTAGGGCTAGAAGAGAGGTATACAGGGCAAAATCTGAGTCACAGAGACAATTACTTGATAACCTAAATCATGGGGAAAGGAAAAATATATTTAGGGTGGCAGGTCAGGTGAAGAGGGATAATCGGGATATCATAGGTGAGCAGTGTGTGAAGAATGATGAAGGAAGGGTAGTGGTGAACAGTGAGGATATTAAAGATGCATGGAGAGAGCATTATAACCGGTTGTTGAATGAGGAGTTTGACTGGGACAGGGAAGGTTTGGAGCCAGCAGATCCAGTGTCTGGCCCTTGGCCTTTGATTGATACTGCTACTGTGAGTGAGGCAATAGGCAGGATGAGGGTGGGGAAGGCAGCAGGTGTGTCTGGGTTGACTGCCGAAATGTTGAAGGCCTCAGGCGATATAGGGGTGAGTTTAGTCACTGACCTGATAAATAGGATTATTTATGAGTGTTTGAGAGGAATGAAGTCACAGAGTGTGCAGTGAGGTTGGATGGTGAGGATATGGAGAATGTGAGTGCATTCAAGTACTTGGGTAGTGTGATGAGTAAGGATGGAACTTTGGGGGATGAAGTACGTGAAAGGGTACAGCAGGGAAGAAAGGTTGTTGGTACACTGAAAGCAGTGATGAGAAATAAGGAGGTGAGTATGGAAGTTAAGAAGGCACTGCATGATGGTATTGTGATCCCTACCCTGACGTATGGAAGCGAGGCGTGGACCTTGCAAGAGGGGAATAAGTCAAGAGTGAGAGCAGTGGAAATGAGTTACTTGAGAGGAGCATGTGGAGTGACGTGGAGGGACAGGTTGACGAATGAAGAAGTGAAGGAACGTTGTGGGGTAGATGTGGATGTGGTTGAAAAGATTAGGAGAAATACACTGAGGTGGTTTGGACATGTGGAGAGAATGGAGAATGAAAGACTGACTAAGAGGGTGTATGTAGGTGAGGTGGAGGGAGGGAGAGGGAGGGGTAGACCGAGGATGAGGTGGAGGGATGGAGTTGAGAGGTATATGAGGGAGGGGGGGGTGAGTTGGGGGGAGGGGAGTCAAATGGTGGGTGACAGAGTGACTTGGAGGCGTTTTGTCTGCGGCCACCCTTTGCGGGATTAGGGCGTCGGGCTATAGATAGATAGATAGTGTTGTCCCAGATGACTGGCTGAAGAGTGTAGTTGTAAATGTGTATAAAGGGAAGGGTGATGCCCTGGAAAGAGGAAATTATAGAGGTATAAAGCTTTTAGATCAGATAATGAAGGTAATGGAGAGAGTTTTAGAAGGTATGATTAGAGAAAGAGTGAATATTGATGAGATGCAGTTCGGGTTCATGCCAGGTAGGGGGACCACTGATGCCATATTCATTGTTCGACAGCTTCAGGAAAAATATATTGGTAGGAGAAGGGATCTTTATTTTGTTTTTGTTGATTTGGAAAAGGCCTTTGACAGAGTCCCTAGAGAGGTGGTGAAGTGGGCAATGAGAAAGCTTGGCTTGGAGGAGTGGCTGGTTAGGGTGGTTATGGCCATATATGTGGGTGCTCACACCCAGGTGAGAGTGAATGGAGATTTGAGTGATGAGTTTTCCGTGAATGTTGGTGTGCATCAGGGGTCAGTCTTGAGTCCCATGTTGTTTATCATGGTACTTGAAGCCCTTTCACGTGACTTTAGAAACGGACTCCCGTGGGAGTTGTTGTATGCTGATGATTTGGTGTTGATTGCAGAGAATGAAAGGGAGGCAGAGGAAAGGTTTAGGAAGTGGAGAGATGGTTTGGGGCAAAAGGGTTTAAGGGTAAATGCAGATAAAACAAAAGTGATGATATCTAGGGTTGGTGGCGGTACTGTCAAAGACGAGGGAGAGTGGCCATGTGCAGTTTGCCACAAGGGCGTGGGAAGTAATTCCATCTTGTGCGGTGTGTGTGATAAATGGGTGCATAAGAGATGTAGTGGTATCAGAGGTAGACTGCGAGATAATGCTGATTTTATGTGTACGGTGTGCCGGGGTGAGCAGGTGGATATTGTCAGACGTGAAAGGATTGAACTTGCTGGTGAATCTCTTGAGTGTGTGGAAGAGTTTTGTTATTTGGGAGACATGTTGTGTGCTGGAGGTGGGGCTGGAGCTAGCTCTGTGGCTAGGGTGAGAAGTGGTTGGAAGAAGTTCAGGGAGCTCTTGCCTCTCCTGACATTGAGAGGGCTCTCCCTACGTGCTAAGGGGTCTTTGTATGCAGCATGTGTTAGGAGTGTAATGCTGTATGGCAGTGAGACCTGGGCAGTGAAGGAGGAAGATATTCGCCGGCTCAGACGTACAGAAATGACAATGATTAGGTGGATGTGCAGTGCGTCCCTGCATCCAAGGCCTGGAGGGGCTGGGTTTACAATGGAAGAGTTGAGAGGTAGGATGGGACTGGAGTGTATTGGTGTTGTGATGAGGAGAGGTAGACTGAGGTGGTTTGGACATGTGGAGAGGATGGGGGATGATAATTGGGTGAGGAAGGTGAGAAGTGTTAATATTGGGGGTGGGGTTATGAGGGGTAGACCGAGAAAGACATGGGACGAGGTCATTAAGTGTGACCTTAGGGTTAAGGGACTGAACAGGGAGGCTGCAATGGATCGTGCAGCGTGGAGAGCCGCCATTAGGTGACCAAGGCCGACACATGCAAGCATGTTGGAGCCTTTAAAAACGAAAACGAAAACGATATTATATATATATATATATATATATATATATATATATATATATATATATATATATATATATATATATATATATATATATATATATATACAGTTTAGAGAGAGAGAGAGAGAGAGAGAGAGAGAAAGAGAGAGAGAGAGATGCTGACTACGTATCGTAATCTTGTATCAGCGACTTAGCAGTTGTCATCAGAACGCCTGTATGCTACATACAGCTAAACTTATTAATGTATTCTCAGTCATTGCCATCCTAACTCATTAACAAAACTCATTATTTAGGTTTGACACTACTCTTCCACCATACCACGCCCTTGACTCACCTCACCCTCCCTTTATCTATACCACCCTCCTGACACTGCACTGATCCCCTGTGACCTAACACCACCACTTCCACAGAAAGTGTTGGATGGTGTGTGGCACGGGGATGTGCGGCTTGTGGTGGAGGGGCTAAGCCATGGTGGTGATGCCAAGATGACAGTGACCACTGCCCGACACACTCACTGGTGCCTTATGACTCTGGCAGCCTCTCGCGGCCACACTCACCTGCTACCCATCCTGCAAGGGGAGGGGGCCGGCCTCAGCGTGGAGGGCTCAGCAGGGGTCTGCATTATCCCGCTTGTGGCGGCCGCCAGGGAAGGTCACGACAGTATGGTGGCCGCCCTGCTGGCTGCCGGGGCCGATCCTCACGCCAAGGATGACAGAGGTAGGTGCATACAGGTAGGCTGTCTCAAGATATCACACACATATCAATTGATGATACTGACAGCACTTACCTCCACTTGGACTGCATGAGAAGGGCAGCTTCAGCCAGCAGTTCACCAAGCTTACCTTCAGATGAGTCTGGGGCTATGACAATAGCCCTAGATACACATAGCTTCCTATGCGGACAACATAGCACTAACATGTACACACCAAAACGCAAACACAGCTGCATACATCCTTCAACCTTACCTCAACACACTACACCAATGGTGCACCACAAACAGACTCAGAATAGCCCCAGCCAAATCTACAGTGACCCTTCTCACAAACTGGACAGAAGAACACAGTCACATTCCACACCTCACCATAAACAACACGCCCCTACCACACACACACACACACACACACACACACACACACACACAAAATCCTTGGTGTAACATACATTACATCAATGTCATTAAAACACATCACAAACATTAAAGATAAATTAACAACAAGACTCAACGCCTTAAGGTTACTTGCCCATACAACATTTGAACACAACAAAGAGACCACCACCACAGTATACAAACAATATATACGTTCATTGATAAATAATGCACCTACTTTGGCTTCTAACCTCACTAAAACACTCTACAACATTCTACAGACCATACAGAACAAGGCCCTAAAAATAATCACAGGCTGCACAGCTATACACCCACAGACCACCTACACCAAGAAACCAAAGTCCTCAAAGTCAAAGATCATCTAGACATGTGAGGCACACTAATTCTTGCCTCAGCCTCCACAAACCCACGCCATCCACTACACTACATGGCAGCACATCCACACACACCACGGAACATCAAAAGCCAGCACACGATATCATGCACAAATACTGCCATCTCTCCATCCTGGCCCGCCTCAAACCAGCTTCCAGAAACACATCCTACTCAGATCACTCGCCGCTCCATGCAGTCACTTAAAGACAACACACTGCTGTATGCACGACCTCCTGATATCCACCTTTCTGAATTCTATCTCCCTCGTGTGAGCAGGGTCAACCTGGCCAGGCTGAGATGTGAGCATCATCCAGCCCTCTTGAGCTATAAGAAGAGGCTGGATGACTCCGTTCTCTGATGCCTGTCCAGAATGTGACACAGCACCCCATACTATCAAGCAGATTATGGAAGATTGCATTGCACACAATCACCTGCACCAACGACACAACATACACTCCTTGAGAGCTCTGTGGGAAAGCCCGGTCTCGGCCGTGGCCATCCTTAGGGATTCTGGGCTGTTCGACCAGACTGCCTAGGGAACAACTACTACTGCTACAACTACAATAGTAAGAACATCTACCTACACCTTATAAATGAATCCCGTTGTAAAATGGCACTAGAGTTAAAGCATAATCTACCTGCATGGTCATGCAGGACGAAGAGGAAAATCTACAATCACACTGCTGATATCTGCTGTACTCATAATTCTGCAGTCTTTGATTATTTCACTTTTTTAGTTCACAAACGAGAAGCTCTGTCCTTATATATAGGGTTAGACCTGAACACTGACTGACAGGAAAATACATTGCATTACAGTAGATCATAGACCATCCAGCACGCGGAGGAACATCTGATATCTTGCATTTGCCAAACCTTAAATTTTGCCTATAAAGTTAGGCCTTTAGTATGAACATAATTAACAGTGGCCATTGTACGGTCACATTATCCTTTGCTACATTCAGTGATATCAGCACTGAAGACGTGTAAGAGAAAATGTCCAACCACATTAGGGTTGATTTTCAAAAATTAAAGAATTGTACGTACCAGTGAATGGAATCACATTGTTCAAACAGTCGATATCAATGATACGTGGGAATTATTCACAGAAATTATCATGGTAAAAAATAGCCAAAGGAACATTTAAGCTACATCAAGAACAAGACAGTAGGCCCATTGGTCTTAAGCACTGGACAGCATACTGACGATGAAACTGAGATGGCTAGAACTCGTAACACTTTCTCTGTAACTCTGTTTACAGTAGAAGAAAAGTCTCCCGTACTTATCCAGTTCAGGTAAAGGGGATTAACATAATATTGTAGTTAGCGTACGAGATGATACCCACTCTAATTAGATGCTAATTGTAAAACTACATAATCGCATGCTTAGTGCTTACATACTTATAACTTCGTTCTAGCAACGCAAAATCCAGTCGGCTAGCGCAAACTTGTATTTTAAGTGCCGCCCATGTAAGCTGTCTCTCATGTAAGTACAGACTGACAAACTAGAGCATATCACGCACAGCAAACACATTCTTTCCCACCCCAGGGATTCCTGTTGAATCAACACTTACACCAATTGACCAATAATTCATATAGTACACTTGTTCTTATTATGTCTAAGGATCTTCATATTTCGTTTTATGATTTGAGAGAGATTTCTAATATACAGTATATATCATTCCTTGTTGTAAAGAACAGGTTTGTAGCTACATGCTTGGCCTGAGTTTGCTGCTGTAGTACTGCATCGTCTCTCGTTATTATTATTATTATTATTATTATTATTATTATTATTATTATCAGCAGCAGCAGATGTAATGTTGCCATTCTTGGTTTCAGTTTCATTGTGCACCTTTAGAATAATGTAAATCATGCTGAAATTCGTGCTGAAAGTAAATTTAGTTGTCTGGGTTTTGTTGCAGGCTGTGTGCCTCTACATCATGCAGCCTGGCAGGGCCACAGCGCCTGTGTTGCTGAGCTGTTGCCTAAGACAGTCACCAGCACCGTGGACGAAGATGGGTGGACGGCAGTGCACTTCGCCAGTCAGGGGAACCACGTCAACGTCCTTCAGCAGCTGAGGACGGGCGGGTACGACCTGCACGCTATCACCAAGTGGGGCAGCACGGCACTGCACGTGGCGGCACGTAGCGGCAGTCTGGAGGCTGTGAAGTGGCTGGTGGGAGCCGGTCTCAGCCCTGATGTGGGAAACCCAAATGGTCGCACCCCAGTACACTACGCTCAGGCTGGTGGACACACTGAACTGAAAGAATGGCTCACCAATGCTGCTGACAACCAAAAGAATACTCAGCAACAACAGGAGAAAATAGAGGAACACGAACAACAGCAGAAACAAAATGAACAAATCCAACAGGAAAAACAAATGAAAGAGAGCAAACACGAAAAACAAGCCCAACAGTATAATAAAGAAAGGAAACAACAACAGGACCAAAAGGAACAAGAACAGTTGGAGGAACAAAAGGTACCAGACCAACAGGAGAAATTAAAGGAGCCAGACCAACAGGAGAAATCAACAGAACCAAACCAACACGAAAAAATGAAGGAATCAGACCAACAGGAGATTTTAAAGGAGCCAGAGCAACAGGAAAAACCAAACGAACCAGACCAACAGGCGAAAGAAAAGGAGCCAGACCAACAGGAAAATGAAGATGAACGAGGCCAACAGGAGAAACCAAAAGAACCAGAACAACAGGAGAAGCAGAGGGAAGCAGAGCAACAGGAAAAACAACAGGAAGAGCACCAACACGAGAAACAAACAGCGAAACACGCTCGAAAGGAGAAACGAGATCAACAGGAAAAGGAACAGACGTTACGACACCAGGAGAAACAAACGTTGCACGTTCAACAGGAGAAGCAAGATCAACAGGAAAAAGAAGAGAAACAAAACCAACAAGAGAAGCCAAATAGAGGAAAAAGAAGAGGAACTAGATCAACAGGAGAAACAGGGCCAACAGGAGAAGCAAGACCAACAGGAGAAGGAAGGCCAGCATGGAAAAGTACTAGACCAACAGGGAAAAATATTAGACCAACAGGGGAAAGTACTAGACCAACAGGGAAAAGTACAAAACCAACAGGAAAAAGTACTAGACCAACAGGAAAAAGTACTAGACCAACAGGGAAAAGTACTAGACCAACAGGAAAAAGTACTAGGCCAACAGGACAAGCAATGCCAACAGGAAAAGCAAGACCGACCGGGAAAGAAAATTAATTTAGACCAACAGGAAAGGCAAGACGAACAGGACGTGCCAGACCGTCGAGAAAAGCAAGAACTACAGAAGAATCAAGGCCAACAGAAGCAAGACCAACAGGAAAAGGAAGTGAGGCAAAAACAACAGGAGATGCAGGGCCAGCAGGAGAAGCAAAAACAACAGGATAATCAAGGCCAACAGGAGACGCAAGTCCAACAAGAGAAACAAGAACAACAGGATGAAAGAGAAAAGCAAGAACAACTGGAGAGGCAAGATGCATTAAAGCAACAGAAGCAAGAGGCAGAAAGGCAACAGGAGAAGCCAGGAATAGACGGCCAACAAGACAGGCCCGTTAATCCAGGTCAACAACGGAAGCAAAATAAACAGGGGAAGATAAAGGAGCCAGATAATAAGGAGAAAGAAGTCCAACAGGAGCATCAAGGACAACGGGAAGAACAGGAGCTGAAACAACATCAACAAGAGAAACCAGGAGAAGACCAAAAGGAGAAACAGGAACAGCATAAGAAGCAAAGGGCATTAGGCCAACAGGAAAAGCAAGCGATAAAAGATCAACAGGAGAAGCAAAACCAACGGGAGAAACGAGATCAGTACAAGAAGCAAGGTCAACAGGAGAAGCAAATCCAACAGAAAAACGAAGATAAACAAGGCCAACAGGGAAAAGAAGGAAAACACGGCCAACAGGAGAAGGAAAGCCAGCTGGTTAAAGACGACCAACAGGAAAAAGAACAGAATCAAAATCAACAGGAAATGCAAAAGGCAGAAAGTCAACAGGAGAAGCAAAATCAACAGGAAAAAGAGAAACAGGACCAGGAAGAGAAGCAAGAAGTAGAAGACCAACAGGAGATGCACGACCGACAAGAAAAGGAAGAGGAACAAGAGCAACAGGAGATACAAGAGCAACGTGGGAAAAATGACCAACAGGATAAAGAAAAGTTGCAATGCCAACAGGTGAAACAAGACCAACAGGAGGTGCAAGAAGTACAAGGCCAACAGGAAGAGAAAAGCCAACAGGAGATGCAAGAAGTACAAGGCCAACAGGAAAAGCAAGGCCAGCGGGAGAAGCAACAGGAGAAACAAGAAACAGAAGGCCAACAGGAGAAGCAAAGTAAAACGGAGAAACAGCAGGAGAAGCAAGAGACAGAAGGCCAACAGGAAAACCAAACGGAAGGAGACCAACGGAAGAAACAAGACCAACAGGACACAAAACACGGTGAAGATCAACAGGAGGAACAAGACCAACATAACCAACAGGAAATTCAAGACCAGAAGGAGCAGAAACAGAAAAAACAAGAAGTGGAATATCAACAAGAGAAACCAGTGGAACAGAACCACAAGGAGAAACAAGGTCAACTGGAAAAAGAAACCCAACAAAACCAACAGGAGAAGCAGCTCGATAAAGGCCAACAGGAGATGCAAAAGGTACAAGACGAACACGAGAAACAAGAAGCAGATCAACAAGAGAGGCAAGAAACAGGTCAACAGAAGAAGCAAGAAGCGGGTCAACAGGAGAAGTAAGAAGTAGGTCAACAGGAGAAGCAAGAAGCGGGTCAACAGGAGAAGAAAGAAGCAGATCAACAGAAGCAAGAAGCAGGTCAACAGAAGAAGCAAGAAGTAGGTCAACAGGAGAAGCAAGAAGTAGATCAACAGAGGAAGCAAGAAGATCAGCAGGAGGAGCAAGAAGTAGGTCAACAGGAGAAGCAAGAAGTAGGTCAACAGGAGAAGCAAAGAGTAGATCAACAGAAGAAGCAAGAAGAAGGTCAGCAGGAGAAGCAAGAAGCAGGTCAATAGAAGCAAGAAGCAGGTCAACATGAGATGGAAGAAGCAGAAGGGCAACAGGAGAAACAAGACCAACAGATGCAGGAAATAAAAGAGCAACAAAAGAAGTAAGAGACTTTAGGTCAACAGAGGAAGGAAGACCAACCGAATGAGCAGGATGAAACAGGCCAACATAAGAAACAGGATGAACAAGGCCAACAGATGAAACAGGATGAACAAGGCCAACAGATGAAACAGGATGAACAGGACGAACAGAAGAAACAGGATGAACAAGACCAACAGAAGAAACAGGATGAACAAGACCAACAGAAGAAACAGGATGAACAGGACCAACAGAGGAAACAGGATGAACAGGACCAACAGAGGAAACAGGATGAACAAGACCAACAGAAGAAACAGGATGAACAAGACCAACGCAAGAAACAGGATGAACAAGACCAACAGAGGAAACAGGATGAACAAGGCCAACAGATGAAACAGGATGAACAGGACGAACAGAAGAAACAGGATGAACAAGACCAACAGAAGAAACAGGATGAACAAGACCAACAGAAGAAGCAGGATGAACAAGACCAACAGAAGAAACAGGATGAACAAGACCAACAGAAGAAACAGGATGAACAAGACCAACGCAAGAAACAGGATGAACAAGACCAACGCAAGAAACAGGATGAACAAGACCAACAGAGGAAACAGGATGAACAAGACCAACAGAAGAAACAGGATGACCAAGACTAACAGTATGAGCGAGGCCATCAGGTGATACAGGCAGGAGAAGACCAGAGGAAACAGAGGAGAAGCGAGGCCATCAGAAGGAGCAAGGCCAACAGGAAAATCAGAAGATCGAGGACGCCAAAACAAGAAAGAAGAAAAGCAAAAGCTACGGTAAAAGAGACAAGGACAAGGGATGCAAAAAAAAAAAAAAAAAGATAGAAGAGCAATGACAGCAAGAACAAGAAAAACATAAACAGAAGAATTAGCAAATCAGAATAACAATGGAAGCAAGAATGACACGAGGAAAAGGAAAGAGAAAGGGATATATAACAAGACAATTATAGGGTATCCAAAAAATGTATTACCACATTTCACGGCGCTATACCAATAACTGTATAAATATATTGACAAAGCAGCAGCAGCAATAGCAGCAGCAGCTGCAGCAGCTGCAGCAGCTGCAGCAGCAGCAGTAGTAGTAGTAGTAGTAGGAACCCCAGGCTCGTTTGGACGCGAAGCCATGAGACTAAAGTCCAAAGTTGTCCTGTTGCGTCCACCATGCTTCTTTTGGAGAACAGCCTACAGTAGAGAGGCTTAGGGACGTCTGTATAACCGGGCAGCTCTACCCCCCGCTCCCCCGACCACATCAGTGCCACCGTGTGAAGGGGTTCCTCTCCAGCGCCATCTTGAAGAAAATGAAATAACAACGTGTAATTTGTAACAGTTTGTAGTGTATTTGTGTGTTTGTTAACCCCCTCAGTAGAGTAATATTTTTTTTCACTATATTCTAGAGACCTCCAGACGATTTTATTCACCTTGAGGATTTTTTTGAACTGTTGGAGTTAGGTATACTTGTAGTCTTAATTAACCCTCTTAGAGCCACGGTGCTCTCAAGGTGAATAAAATCATCTGCAGACAGGTAGCAAGAACAAACCTAGAAATGACCCCACTAGACTGAAAAATTTAAGAGTAAATTCAGCCCCTCCAATCTGATGGTCTCTCTCTCTCTCTCTCTCTCTCTCTCTCTCTCTCTCTCTTTATATATATATATATATATATATATATATATATATATACGAAATGCGTGATGTACAGCATAGTGCCCCCGGAAACTCACCGACACCCCCACCTGGACCCCACGGAGTAGCCGCAGCCGAATCACGGGATGCCGTGCGACAACGGCATAAGTCAGCCCGGGCCGTGCGCCCTTATAGCACCCAGCCGTCGCACAGTCGCCCCAGCAGGAAGATGACACTACCTTCGGGGAGTGGGACCACCACATCAGATCGGGGTGGAGCTGCCTATCCAGGTCCAAACAGCGCCCCTCAGGAGTGTGCCTGTTGCCGCTCCTGCCTTCAACAGGAGTGTGCCTGTAGCCTCTCTGAAGGTGTCTTCCTCTTTGGGATGGCCGGTTGCCACCCGCCCCTCGTAAGGGAATCGGTGTCTCACCGACCTGAGGGTAATCAGGAGACGGCCGGTTGCCGCTCCTGCCTTCATCAGAAGGTGTCCTTCCAGGGACGGCCTGTGGCCGCTCCTGCCTTCGTCAGATGGCCGGTTGCCGCTCCAAAGGTGCTGCCCCTGAGTCGGCCTGTAGCAGCTCCTCCCTCCGACAGAAGCAGACGGCCTGTGGCCGCTCCCACCTTCGTCAGACGGCCGGTAGCTGCTCCGAAGGTGTCCCGAGGCGCGCTGATTCCCCCACTCAGGCCACGGCCAGTAGCCGGGCCTTGGCGCCTCATAGTTGCGCCCTTGGGCAGCCACGGCCGATAGCAGGGCCAAACGGCCAGAGAGAGGTGTCAACAGTGTCATCGCCCGAGCGTGAGGCGAGAGCCCAGATCTCCAGCATTGGAGAACTCCAGCGGGGCCCTACAGCTTCCCCTGGCCTCTGCTCCCTACGCCTGGCCCTGGAGAAGACCCACCTGACGGACCCTAGTTCAGGTCGGTGCCGCAGCCCCTCCCTGACAGCGCCCCTCGACTCTGGGGACCGCAGCCCTCAGTCACTACAGACCCTCCCCAGGACGCCCGGGCGTGATCTCTCCACGCCCCCAAGACGGCGTAAGACCTCCAGCCGAGACCTGAGCCAGAGATTCCTGGACCTGTTTGGCCCCAGTCCCGAGGGCCACACTCCTGAACCTAGCCCAGAGACTACTGGCCCCTTCGCCACCTGCAGCCCTGGACGAGAGAGGACGCCCCTGCGAGTCATCCCGTGCCCTCTCAGCACGCCCTCCCTTGGCGGTGCCCCTATTCCGGCAGAGTTGTCGCTGGCGTGTCTCCCCGCCGCCCCCACTATATGAGTGAATTATGTTAAGTGTGGTGTTGCCCCAGAATTAGTTAAGTGACTTATGCTAAGTGTGGTGTTGCCTCAGAATTAGTGTAACAGTGATACAGTGACTTAATATTGAATATCGGGGCAAGTGAAATCACGGGTGGATGAGTAAGGACGAGTGCAGAAACTAAGTTCTGTTGAATCAGACACACGAGTGACGCCCTTGCAGAAAACCAGTAAGACTACTATACCGAGAAATCCCCTATAGTAAAATACACCAATGTCCTTTGTTACAGGAAACAGTAAAGTGTTAATAATATTCTCCCGCTTGTATTACCGTAAACACAGTGAATTCCCAGTGTCCTCCACCCTCTCTTTAAGAATCTCCTTCCGGCCGCTATGGTCGTACCATTCTAAAGTGGCGGTTTGGGTGGGGCACGAACCTCTGTACAGTGGTGCCACGTTTTCCATACTCGCGATCTCTCTCTCTCTCTCTCTCTCTCTCTCTCTCTCTCTCTCTCTCTCTCTCCTGGGGGGATATGCATCATCCTAGGGAATTTTGTTTCTTTTATGTCTTATAAACTTGTGCTTTCATTTCTTTATTTTGTTTTTTATTATATTATTGTTTTACATATGACGCCAGATGACCTTGGTGTTACGGCGCCTTTTCATTCAATCATTCTCGCCCTCCTTCCTCCCCTCCCTTCATCTTTCCCTCAGCTTGACAATGCACTCAACACTGCCCCTTGTGTGCCTTCTCTCTCTCTCTCTCCTTGGGGAGATGTTCTTCACCCTTGGGAATTTTGTTTCTTTTATGAGTGACTTATAAACTTGTGCTTTCATTTCTTTATTTTGTTTTTATTATATCTAATTATGTTTAAAAATATTATTGTTTTACATATGGCGCCAGACGACCTCACTATTGTGGCGACATGATTTGTTTTCATTCAATCACCCTCTCCCTCCTTCCTTCCCTCCCTTCCTTCATCTCTCACTAAGCTGCACTCAACACTGACCCTGGTCTGCCTCCCCCCCCCCCTCTCTCTCTCTCTCTCTCTCGTCTGTGGTATTTTAGGATACATTTTGGTTATTTTCTTTTACGTTATAATGTACATATTGTAAATTTGACTGTATTTCCACACCACCCAGGAGGTTAAAGTCTTGGCGCGTTTTTTTTAAGAGGTGTCCCCAAATAGGCCTATTCCTCTATCGCTCACAGATGACCAGGTCGGACTGGGTGTGTGTGTGTTGCCGCTCACGAGGATTTAATGTATATATTTTTTTTACTAAGAAACTGGCATATTTTTGCTTATATTCCTGCATATTATCTTATAATCATAATTGTGACATTATTACCAACCCCAGAAATACGGTAACAGCCAATAAAAGTGACTACTTTTTTTTAAGCAACACTGTAAAATAATTATGCCACGTTTCTGTATTGCCGTATAAATATTTTACGCATAATCAGTTTACTGTTCTTTCATATATTATAATACACACCTTACCATTATATTCTTATGTGTTTATCTTACTGTGATGCCTATTACATATATCAGAGCCGTTCACATAGCGGGTATGGAACACGTGGCAACACTGTACAGAGGTTCGTGCCCCACCCAAACCGCCACTTAAGATTGGTACCACCATAGTGTGAACGTAAACGAGGAATAGAATCAAATGTCAAAATCCTTTGCTACCAGATAACACTAAGTTTGAATTAATAATACTTAAGGCCGGTTCACACGAGCAAAATCGCGGTCGTTTTTTGCCGGAATTTGCTTCCCGGTAGAAATTCCGGCCGCTTTTTTCGCCGGTATGGAGAGACCGACATGTCGGTCTTTTTTTGCCGGAATCGGGAGAAAGAAGCCGGGCCGATTTAAATGGAAGCACCGAACAAGGCAAAGCTCTGGGAACGAAGACGAATACGACATCTCGTTTACACTACTACCACAACTAATCTCACTTTAGCGTTCATTCTAGTGTGGGTGTATTTGATATGAGCATGAGTATAAAAGTATGATTATTTAAATATGAGTTAAAGGTAAAGGAATCTTGTACATGATTTATGCTTAAGAAAATTTATGCATACGGCCCCTGAAGCCCACGGAAAGCTGAGTGGCAGTGAAGGCCTATTCACGGGAGCTAAATCGCGGCCGTGAGGGCTCATTTTGAAGCTGGAAAAGTGCAAGAGCTGCACACCTACAACGAGTACGGTGGTCCATCTTTGTAAACACTGTTGTCGCGTTCCTGCCTCTGCAGTCCCCGTACGTGTGAACACCTTTCCGGGAGAAATGCCGAAAATCGGCATTTTTTCCCCGCAAATCGGAGAAAAAAAAGGCCGCGATTCAGCTCGTGTGAACCGGCCTTTACTCCCTCCCAATACTACTATAACTCTGTTCTGACCCGCCGCGAGTCACTCCTCTCGCCCCCCCCCCCCCCGTGTAAGACTCACTCCCTGCGCTCCCACGCGCACCTGTGTTCCCTGTACACCTGTGCACTAGAATTACTGTGTTGGCATCAGTGACTGTTAAGCCAGTATCCTGCGAGATACTAATATCCTAGTTAAGGTTTTATTTTCTGTCACATACTGTGTTGTAATATCTGCTGTTTTTGTCCTGTGTCAGACTGTGGTAATATACGTGTAAAGGTTATTGCCTGGAGTTTTTGTGTCCTACCTCTCTTTATTGCACTAAGCCCCGGTCTCGAAAGAGGACCCCGCTCCACGTTAGGTGTTCTAGGACCGAGAAGTCGGACCTTTTTCACCTAGCATTACAATATATATATATATATAGATATATATATATATATATATATATATATATATATATATATATATATGAAGTGAATATATTATTCACTGTCTCAGAGAGGCGTGTTGTATAATTACAGAAGGTGGCATGAAGTGAATATATTATTCACTGTGTCAGAGAGGAGTGTTGTACATGGAAGGTGGCATGAAGTGAATATATTATCTCGGAAAAATGATGAAGCTGTCACAGTAGTACTGTCCTGGATATTTCCTTGGTTTTAGCTGAAAAATATAGTGTATACACAGATAATATCGAAATTTGTCAATACACGTCCTTTATATTACTTGTCTAGATAACTCCTTTTGTCTTGTTAAGCCTGTAGGTCTGGTAGCAGTTCAAGGATTAAACGCTTGTTAGTACAGGACATTAGTTCTTGTTATCCCTTTAACTGTAAGCAATAAAGAATGCCATCCATGATTATGGATTTATTTCCCATTCACTTGCCCGTTCTCAGCGTTTAGTGTTGGGTATTTCATTCAAATTAACCTCTGCAATATTTCATTCAAAAGTGAAAAATCTTTGTAGCCAAAGGTTTCAAAAGTATCTTGAAAAACTACATCGCTTCACACAGACATTCTACTTAACACCAGACGCATTTGTTGATTCTGCAGAAGTAGAACAGGGGCTAAACACAACATCACCAATGTGAGAGAAGAGAGGAGAGAGAGAGAGAGAGAGAGAGAGAGAGAGAGAGACCTTGATTATCCCCATGGAGGTGTAGGGGTCCGGGGCTAGGCGATCATGGTACTGATTATTTAAGCCTACGGAGACCATCGTACGTGCCTGGCAGCGTTTACGTGATGGACAGTCTCCTGCCACCTGTTGGATTGGACCCATGGTGGGTTAGTGCACGAAATCTCTGACATTACACTATCACTCATAGCACTGCCGGCCCTAGGAACGTAATAACAATAATAATAATGCTCTACACTGAGTGACAAGCCAAATGGTTTCCTGTACACCAGGAAACCATTTACTACGCTGGGTGGTTACCATATAACCAAATTTTGGCGCCTGGTGGTTTAGTGGGTAATTATTGCTCTCCAATCGGATTGAGCCGGTGAAGGTTTATATCCAAGGGATGGTTGGAGTTTATTACTCACGTAATGCCACTCAGGGATGAGTGAGACTGGTCACCCTCATCTTAAATGCCAGGACCAACGCCTAGCCCCGGGCTCCTACGCTCTTCATGGGGCAACGTAGGATTGGATGATGGATGGATGGATAATAATAATAATAATAATAATAATAATAATCCATCCATCCATCATCCAATCCTATGTCGCCCCATGAGGGGCACAGGAACCTGTGGCTAGGCAAGTTGGTCCTGACATTTAAGATGAGAGTGAAGTGTGCCATAATAATAATAATAATTATTATTATTATTATTATTATTATCATTAGATGTGCACTTTCTTCCTGTGCATTGAAAGATAACATGGACACTAGCCTACATACCTGTGATATGTATGCCGCTTTGTCTTATTTCTGATCGTCCCTATTTCTGTGAGGGGGGGGGACTGACCCAACCAAGAATCATTGAGGGGGTCACGCTTCCAAAATATCGCATTACAGATGAGAGGTCATTGGACAATATGTACTAAGGTATCATAACCATATCTCTCCTCCTTTCACTACTAATTTTGATAAATTTTAATTAGTTGAGGGGGCCGAGCCCCCTAAAAATTATAGTTAGAAAATTGTAGGCTATACTTTCGGAATAACCAGACGCACCCACCTGGGAAGTTTCATTCAAATCTTTCTCCCATTTCTGATTTTTTTTTTTTTTTGGGGGGGGGGCCTGACCCCTCATCACTGGGGGCTCACACCCCAAATATCTCATTATGGATGAGACTCCATTGTACAACATGTACCAAGATATCAAAGCCACATCTGCCCTTCTTTCACTATTTCTGATTTTTTACAAATTTCCGTGGGGCTGACCCCCCTAAAAATAATGGTTGGAAAACTGTATATAGTGAAAACCTTCCCAGTAGACCGACGAACTCATCTGGAAAGTTTACTTCTTATCCATCAAATACCAGCATAGGAAGAGTTAAAGCGTGTACACACACACACACAGGCTGAATCTATTGCAACGTTACAGGGTTCATTGCTGACAATCATACCACCATGCTTCACAGGATCTATAATAATAATAATCTATCTATCTGTCTATTGACAGACGCCTTAATCCCTTATACGGGGTGGCCACAAACAAATCTCCTCCACGACATCCTGTTCCCCGCCATTTCACTGCCCTGCTCCCAATTCACACACCCCTCTCTCATATACCTCTCCACTCCATCCTTCCAACTCATCCTTGGCCTTTCCCTCCCTCTCTCCCCCTCCACCTCACTCACATACACTCTCCTGGTCAGTCTCTCACTCTCCATCCTCTCCACATGGCCAAAACACCTCAGCGTGTTTATCCTAATGCTTCCTATCACATCCACATCCACACCACAACGCTCCTTCACATCCTCATTTGTCAGTCTATCTCTCCATGTGACTCCTCGGGCTCCTCTTAAATAACTCATTTCCACTGCTCTCACTCTTGACTTGTGTCCCACCAACAACGTCCAAGCTTCACTTCCATACGTCATGTAGTAACTTTTTCACTTCCATGCTCACTTCCCTGTTTCTTATCACTGCCTTAAAGGAACCAGCAATTTTTCTTCCTTGTTGTACCCTTTCAAGCACTTCAACCTCCAAACCTCCATCTTTACTCATCACACTACCCAAGCACTTAAACGTACTCACTTTGTCCATTTCCTCATAATCCAGCCTCACTGTACATTCACTGATTTCACTTTTCTCGAAGACCATAACTTTACTCTTCCCTACATTCACCTTTAAATTCCGTTTCTTGCACTCTCTCCCAAACTCATCCACCAATCCTTGCTGCTCCCCTTCGTCATCACTTAAAAACACAGTATCACCAGCAAACAACAGTAGAGAGAGTTTCCAAACACTGCCCTCTCTCATTAGGGCTACTCCAACATCCACTGCCCTACCTTGTATCTCTTTTATAACCCCATCCATATACAGATTGACCAACCATGGAGACATGGCACATCCCTGTTTCAACCCAACCTTCAAATAGAAAAATTCACTCAGTTCACTATTCACACGCACTGCAGCTTTGGCACCCTCATACATACTCTTCACGGCATTCAACAACTTCCCATCTACTCCATATATTCTTAATACTTTCCACAATCCTTGTCTATCCACCGTGCCATATGCTTTCTCCAAATCCATGAAGACCGCATACAACTTCTTTCCCTTCTCTAGAAACTTTTCCACTAAAGTTCTAAGAATGAATATCTGATCTACACAATCTCTTCCCTTCCTAAAGCCTCCTTGTTCTTCTCCAGCTAATTCCTCTGTTATTTCCCTAACTCTGTCAATAAGTACCCTACCATACACTTTTCCTATTACTCTAAGAAGACAAATGCCCCTATGATTACCACACACTTCTTTTTCCCCTTTCCCTTTGTACAAGGGAATAATTATACCTGACTTCCAATCCTCTGGGACTCTACCTTCCTCCCAGGCCAATCTGCACATCTTCCACATCCATTCTACTACTATCTCTTCCCCATGCTTCAGCATTTCACCACACACTCCATCAATAATAATAATAATAATAATAATAATAATAATAACTAGAAAGCACTCAAAGAGCACATACCTTCTCCAATGTCATTGCCATTAAAAAGAATCCGGATCTGGATCCGGAATCGCCCCAAGTTTAAATTAAATCTTCCTTGGTCCATGGCCCACTTTTCCACAAAATATCTTTGAAATTCATTAAGAACTTTTGAAGATACTGTGCGGGATCCACCGGATCTGGATCCGGATCCACCCCAGAATTTATTGGGTTTTTTTTCCCCTTAGCCCATGGACCACCCTTCCACAAAATTTCATCAAAATCCGTCCATAACTTTTTGAATAATCCTACATACAGACAGACAAACACAGACAAACAAACTAAGAAACAAACGCAGGCAAAAACATAACCTCCTTGGCGGAAGTACTAATGATAATTGTAATAATAATAATAATTTATTATTATTATTATTATTATTATTATGTGTCAGCAAGTGGGTTGGTGGAGAGTTAGTGCCCCTCCCTGTAAAACAAATAACTCAAAGTCAAATGGCCACCCCTTACGGGATTATGGCGTCTGGCAATAGTTAGATAGATTATCATCATCATCATCATCATCATCATCATCATTATCCGGACCTCCTTTCCCAACCCAGGGCAGGATGAGGAGTAGCAACGTCCAGACAGTCCAGATTTGCCCAGTCCAATTGGCCACGCTTCCATTCACTCACCATTCAAGCCCCCGGAATCCTGACTCTATCTGATACGCCAGAAACATTCACCACGTTCTTTAGCTTCATACAAACGTATCTGATAGTGTCAATCGGATTATTATTATTACTACTATTACTATTATTATTATTTTTATTATTATTATTATTATTATTAACACCACGAAAACGAAAATGGATTTTAGAAATATCACTCCAAATCTTTCAACATTAATGCAGTTAACAATACATTACCTAATTATACATATTTGTATTGTAGTTAGATAATATGAGAGAGAGAGAGAGAGAGAGATTGACATTTTGTGTGTGTGTGTGTGTGTGTGTGTGTGTGTGTGTGTGTGTGTGTGTGTGTGTGTGTGTGTGTGTGTCCTTACCTGTCACGGGGTTTTTAAAATATGACGGTGTTTTTAAAATGCAAATATTATTTAAATGATGATAATGTTCAATAATATTGCAAAGCAGGGACAATGATTGTCTTGCTAAATCAAGCAACGATTACTTTACGCTGGCCTACTTCGCACGATTCTCTAAGAACGAGAATTTATAAACTTTCTCAACAGTACACAGCAGAGACTAATCACTCAATTGCTGTTTTTTAGTACTGTTAGCCTCTGAAGAAAGTTACTTCACCCCTGACAATAAATAACTAATACTAATAATAGTATCAGGTTCTTGCTGGTGCTTAACTCCTAGGAGGCACAACGGATTTTAAGTTTAATACAAGACTGGCCTAAGTACCAGTTATGAATAGCAAAACGTTTATGCAAGCTCGGAGCTATATGGAAAATAAGCTTAATTGTGGAGAAATGAAACAAGCATTTACATTACTTTAAGCTCAAGAAAAAGAACTGTTAAATTTATTGATTACAAAAATAATTTTAACGTTACATTTCAAATCAAATTAATGAGATCGCACTCACTCACTCACACAAAAGCTAAATACTTACGCCTAGGAAAAACACTTAATTAAACTCTTAAGTCTAGGAAAATACAAAAAGGAAATACTGGTCGATGAATGCGGTGTATCGCCCAACAAGGGTGGGAGCACTGGGGAACTGCTCTAGTGGAGCTTGGGTGCTAGCTGACCTCTCCTCTCGCACTTCTGGAGCACAGGACCTCTCTCCGTCACAACAAACACTCGACTGAGTAAGTCGTGGGAAAGAAATGGGAGTGATAGGCCGCATTTTTTAACAGTCGAGTGAGCGAAACGCGCCCAAAACAAATCGCTCAGCGGAAGCGCTAATGTCTCACACAGAGACGATCACGTATGACAATGAAAAATTGATTTGACAAAGCTTCCGTCCGAATGAGCGGTTAACTGAACTATACACAGTGAGTTTTCCACTAATAGTTCGTGGCTTCTCACAAAAGGGAAATGTCGCGAATTTGATTCGTGACATTACGCCCCTACAAAATTAAATTTTTTCTTTATGGGAAAAAATTTGTGGATATATATATATATATATATATATGTACCTGCAAAACCAATTAAGGTGGAACATCAAAAGTGTCAATGAGACAAAATTCTTATTACGTTACAATTACTCTCTCTGCCTAGCAATCAGTACATGCTACGAAAAGTACGCTCTAGCTGAAAAATACAAGTGACAGCCTAAGCTTCGTACATTCGAGGTCGCCATTAATTATTGCACACGATTAGTGTCGACAAGTTGAGAATCCTTGTGCAAACTCGGGTCTTCCATAGCCTCGAACTGCACACGGGTCCTCAACCTGTGCCTTAACCTACAGTACTTATATTAATATCGGGAAGCTGAGAATCCTTGTGCAAACTCGGGTCTTCCATAGCCTCGAGTCGCCTCTGCAGAGTTCTCACTTCCCCCTTAACCTACAGTCTATCTATCTATCTATCTATAGCCCGACGCCCTAATCCCGCAAAGGGTGGCCGCAGACAAAACGCCTCCAAGTCACTCTGTCACCCACCATTTGACTCCCCTCCCCCCAACTCACCCCCCCCTCCCTCATATACCTCTCAACTCCATCCCTCCACCTCATCCTCGGTCTACCCCTCCCTCTCCCTCCCTCCACCTCACCTACATACACCCTCTTAGTCAGTCTTTCATTCTCCATTCTCTCCACATGTCCAAACCACCTCAGTGTATTTCTCCTAATCTTTTCAACCACATCCACATCTACCCCACAACGTTCCTTCACTTCTTCATTCGTCAACCTGTCCCTCCACGTCACTCCACATGCTCCTCTCAAGTAACTCATTTCCACTGCTCTCACTCTTGACTTGTTCCCCTCTTGCAATGTCCACGCCTCGCTTCCATACGTCAGGGTAGGGATCACAATACCATCATGCAGTGACTTAACTTCCATACTCACCTCCCTATTTCTCATCACTGCTTTCAGTGTACCAACAACCTTTCTTCCCTGCTGTACCCTTTCACATACTTCATCCCCCAAAGTTCCATCCTTACTCATCACACTACCCAAGTACTTGAATGCACTCACATTCTCCATATCCTCACCATCCAACCTCACTGCACACTCTGTGACTTCATTCCTCTCAAACATCATAACTTTACTTTTGTTTACATTAACTTTCAGCTTCCTCCTCCTACACACTGTCCCAAATTCATTCACCAAACCTTGCAACTCCCATTCATCTTCACTCAACAATACTGTATCATCAGCAAACAGCAACACCGGAAGCTTCCAAATCTCACCCTCATTCATTAGGGCCACCCCCACATCCACTGCCCTACCTTGTACCTCCTTTACAACCCCATCCATATATATATTAAACAGCCATGGAGACATTACACACCCCTGTTTCAGTCCCACATTGAGATCAAAGAACTCACTCAGCTCACCATCCACTCGCACCGTAGCCCTAGCTCCCTCGTACATACTCTTCACAGCACTCAATAATTTCCCCTCCACTCCATATATTCTTAATACCTTCCACATACCTTGCCTATCTATTCTGTCATAAGCTTTCTCCAAGTCCATGAAGGCAGCATACACTTTCCTTCCCTTCTCTAGATACTTCTCCACTAAACATCTTAGAACAAATATCTGATCTACACACCCTTTTCCCTTCCTAAATCCCCTTGTTCTTCTCCAACTAGCTCCTCTGTCATATGCCTAACCCTATCAATGAGTATTCTACCATATATTTTACCAGTCACACTAAGGAGGCAAATACCCCTATGGTTACCACATACTTCTCTCTCCCCTTTTCCTTTGTACAGAGGAACAATTATACCTGATTTCCAGTCCTCTGGAACCCTTCCCTCTTCCCAAGCCAATCTACACAACTTCCATATCCACTCCACAACAATCTCACCCCCATACCTAAGCATTTCACCACACACTCCATCAATTCCTGGGGCCTTTCCCAGCTTAATCTTCATCGCTTCCACTACTTCCGACCTACTGATCTCTTCCTCCCTCCTCTCATCTCTTCTTCTCCCAACCATTCCCCAACCACTTATACTCACACTGCTCTCACTCTCTACATTCAACAAGTCCTCAAAGTGCTCATTCCATCTCCTCAATTTCTCTCTCTTCTCCACCAACAATCTATTATTCCTATCTTTCACTCCCCTACTATTTCCCCTTTCACACTGCCTTACTTTCTTTACCTCCTTCCAAAACAATTTCTTACTCTCCCTCCATTTCACACTCAGATTCCTCCCAAACTCTTCATCCACTTTCTTCTTACTCTCCTTCACCAGTCTCTTAACCTCCCTTCTCCTGCTCACATATACCTCTCTCTTCTCTCTCTCATCTTCTCCCCTACCTCTACTCGCCAACCATTCACCATATGCCTTCTTCTTTTGTTCCACAGCTCGTTTCACCTCATCATTCCACCATGCTGTCCCTTGCACACCCTTGCATCTCCTCCTCACTCCACAAACCGCCTCACACGCGCGCTTATCTCTTCCGTGAATATCTTACATACGTCTTCCACCCCTTCCATCTGCACTAGCTCATACCTTCCCAATCTTTCTTCCACTATGCTCTTATACTCTGTCCTTTTCTCACTATCTTGCAATTTCTCCACTCTTCTCACAGGAGCTGCTTCCTCCTGTCTTCCCCTTCGCCTCCTCAACCACTTTCTTTGCAGCTCTACCTTGGCCATCACTAAGTGATGGTCCGAGACTCCATTCCCCCACCCTCTCCACACCCTTGCATCCAACACTTGTCTTCTCATTCGCTCATCCACACACACGTAGTCTATCATTGCCTTTCGTTCAACAAGTTCACCATCCATCCTCCTCATTACTCTCCATGTATACCGGTGGATCATCTTATGACGAAAGTAGGTGTTGGCTATTGCCAACCCCTTACCAGCACAGATGTCCACCAAAGCACTACCATTCCCATCTACTTCAGCTGGCACACCCCACTGACCAACCACTCCATCCACTCGTACATTCCCAACTTTGCCATTCATGTCTCCAATCAACAGCACTCTCTCGCTCCTCTCAAACTTGTCCATACATGCTTCTACTCTCTCCCAAAACTCATCTTTCACTCTTGCCACTCGATCCTCTGTTGGAGCATACACACATACAATCGCCCATACCTACTTTCATCCTCACCCATACAATCCTTGCACCCACTGTTCCATACTCTCTTATATTCTCCTTCCACTTCTTGCTTATCATCAGACATACTCCCTCTCTTGCCCTCTCATTCTCACTGACTCCTGCACATATACCTACACCGTATTCCCATTCTCTCATCCTTTCACCTTACCATTTAGTTTCAGTCAATCCACATATATCCACTTTTTGCATCCTCAAGCACCTGGACAATCTCTCTTTCACTTCATCATTCACTCCTCTCACATTCCACGTTCCTACCCTAAGAATGTCCTTTGTCTGTTCCTCAGTCGTCAACGTATGGTCCGTCCGGGTCCGAGGTGCTTTATTTGCTTTTTTAGTTAGTTCTTTTTACGGGGTGGGGCACTAACCCACGACCAACCCTTTTAGTCGCCTCGTACGACAAGCAGGGATACTGGGGGAGTATTCTTGAAACCCCCCTACCCCCAGGGGGGGTACTTATATTAATATCGGGGAGCTGAGAATCCTTGTGCAAACTCGGGTCTTCCATAGCCTCGAGTCGCCTCTGCGGAGTTCTCTCTCGAACTTCCCCCTTAACCTACAGTACTTATATTAGTACCGGGAAGCTGAGAATCCTTGTGCAAACTCGGGTCTTCCATAGCCTCGAGTCGCCTCTGCGGAGTTCTCTCTCGAACTTCCCCCTTAACCTACAGTACTTATATTAGTATCGGGGAGCTGAGAATCCTCGTGCAAACTCGGGTCTTCCATAGCCTCGAGTTGCCTCTGCGGAGTTCTCTCTCAAACTTCCCCCTTAACTTACAGTACATAATATGTATGTACAGGCCCTGGACATACTGTGTCCTGTGGGGCCAATGGGCGAGACGTCAGGTCTGCACCCACTTCACCACTACCCTGTCTCTCAACTGACTCAGAGATTACAGGTGTGGTTACAAACGGCACAAGAAGGACATGTCCCTGATTAGTGGTGTTACTTTGACACACACTGCAGGAACAGACAAAACTATCTATGTCTCGTCCCATCCCTGGCCAGAAAAAGTCAGCTCGGATACGGCCCTGGGTCTTCCTTTTGCCCATGTGACCTCCTGAGGCTGAACAATGACCCCATTGTAACACTGCTAGGCGGTACTTGGCGGGAACGACAAACTGCAGCCGAACCCCGCCCTCGGGTGTTCGTGACTCACGGTAGAGCCGTCCTTGTTTGCGAAGGAACTTGGCTCGACCTCTCCGTGAATACTTAATCACTCGACCCTTATGTTTGTTCCGCACGGCAGCAAGTGTCGGGTCAGAATGTTGTTCTTGTACAACAAGTTGACTACACATCAGATCTTGCAGCGATTCAATGATCACTGGGGTGACACAGTCTGGAGCCTCAACCATGGCTCGTGTTACCGCAGCAGCCGAAGTCTGAGTAGCGTCATCATCGGAGCAACTATCCTTGACTCCGTGAATGTTGCCTACAATTAGGTCAAATAAAGGTTCTGGCATGACAACTGCGAGTGTCGTACCAGTATAAAATGGAGATGCCACCTGGATACATGCCTCAGGGAACAATCTCACTGATCCATCAATAAGGTTTGCATGGATCTGTCGACCTGTATACTGCTCAGGCCGAACTAGACTCTGCTTGACAGAGCAACCTGAGGATCCATTATCTCTCAGGACCTTCACAGGAATGCCTCCCACAAACCCTGGCTGAACAAGGAAGATACTGTCACCTGCGGGAGGGCCTGTGGAGGAAGCAGCTAGCCATTCATGAGGCTGCTGAATTGATGTGGCAAACATTGTGCCTTGAGAATTATATTGGGAAGATGGAATATTGGCCATCTGTGGAGGGGGGTTCACTGTCACTGTGGGACTAGTGAACTGTGGGGAAGTATCCATACTGGTAGGGACGTGACCACCGTGCTGCTGCTGAGGAATGAAAACTGCATTTGCTTCCTGCCTCTTTTGAGCTGGTGGTGAAAAAGTTTGTCCCGACGGTCAGTTGCGTGGCTGATACTGCTGCTGGTTAGGGTACTTGTTGTACCTCTTCCACTCAGGTTTCCGAGTGTTTTGCCCCTGGTCCCTCCACTGCGGTTTTGGACCTTGGCCATTACTCTGAGAATGGCCTTGCTGCTGGGGTTCAGTCGGAGACGACTTCCCAGACTTGGCAGTATCTTTTCTGCTGTTCCAGGTGTTTTGCTTAAGAGTTTGATACCCGTATGCAGTAAAGAATGCGTCAGCCTTTTCTGCCATTTGGCTGGCATCTTTCACCTGGCAGATCTTAAGCTGTGCTATGAGCTCAGCAGGCCACGACCTCTATAGCTGTGTACGCAGCATAAGGTCAATTATCCCCTCACGCATGGAAGGAGTTTCATCATTCTCCATCCACTCACTTAAGTAAGCAGTGAGACGATCAAGGAACTGAACAGCTGTCTCCTTGTCTTGGAGATGAGCGCGCATGAACTGAACTTTGGCGTTGTCTACTGTGAGACCATACGCCTTAATGAGTGCAGCTTTCATCATCTCATACGTGAAATTGTCTCCACGAATTCTGTGGAGAATATCGACGGCAGGGCCCTCAAATAAACTAAGAAATTGGATCCGCTTAGCTGCGTCATCCAGTTGATACATGTCTGCCATGTCCTCAAAACGAGCTCTGTACGGCTCGATTCGCTCGCTTTCCTTGTATGAAGGAAGCTTGATGCGTGGGGTCGCCAGGACATGTGTAGGAAGAACGCTCGTGGAGCTTGGACCAACTGCACCAGACGTGTCTGAAGCCAAGGAATCTCGCTTGAGCTTCAGCACTTCAAGTTCATGTTTTTCTTGTGCCTCACGTTCGGCACGCTCATGTTCACGTTGTTCCCGCTCGTATTCGCGTTGTTCTCGCTCGCGTTCATGTTGTTCACGCTCGTATTCGTGCTCTTTCTCACGCTGCTCTTGTTCATATGCACGCTCTCTTTCACGTTGTTCACGCTGTTCTCGCTCGTATTCGCGCTGAATCTTACGCTCTTCACGGGCATCATTCTCACGCTGCTGCTCCTGATTATGCCGTGAGAGTATATACTCTTTAATTTCGGTTGGGTCCGAAAGACCCATTTCTTTGGCTTCCTGTAAAAATACAGTGGTAGCCATGGCGCTAATTTATTAAGCAAACGAAACTGAGTACTGACTGCTTCGCAAACGAATGCCAATGACACAAGTAAAGAATACAGACACAAGCTAGTGGTGACCAGTCTTATCTAGTTAACTGGCAAAAATAAAGCAAAAATGCAAATGACTGGGAAGACTCAATAATTAACACAATGGGTACGGCGACTTCCCAGGGGCGAATAAAATAGTCTGGCGTTACCAAGAATAAACTTGAGTTAAGTACTCTATTGATTAATAAAGCAAAAATTCACTTGCTAAATCAACGGTAACCACCAGTAAACTTGTGCCTACAAACTTTAATGATAAATTCCTAAATATGAACGAGTGAGTACTATCTCGTGAATAGCTTTAGAGCTAGGAGTTAATATCCTGGAATGAGGTAGCCAATTGTCACGGGGTTTTTAAAATAAACGCAAATATTATTTAAATGATGATAATGTTCAATAATATTGCAGAGCAGGGACAATGATTGTCTTGCTAAATCAAGCAACGATTACTTTACGCTGGCCACTTCGCACGATTCTCTAAGAACGAGAATTTATAAACTTTCTCAACAGTACACAGCAGAGACTAATCACTCAATTGCTGTTTTTTTAGTACTGTTAGCCTCTGGAGAAAGTTACTTCACCCCTGACAATAAATAACTAATACTAATAACAGTATCAGGTTCTTGCTGGTGCTTAACTCCTAGGAGGCACAACGGATTTTAAGTTTAATACAAGACTGGCCTAAGTACCAGTTATGAATAGCAAAACGTTTATGCAAGCTAGGAGCTATATGGAAGATAAGCTTAACTGTGGAGAAATGAAACAAGAGTTTACATTACATTAAGCTCAAGAAAAAGAACTGTTAAATTTATTGATTACAAAAATAATTTTAACGTTACATTTCAAATCAAATTAATGAGATCGCACTCACTCACTCACACAGAAGCTAAATACTTACGCCTAGGAAAAACACTTAATTAAACTCTTAAGTCTAGGAAAATACAAAAAGGAAATACTGGTCGATGAATGCGGTGTATCACCCAACAAGGGTGGGAGCACTAGGGAACTGTTCTAGTGGAGCTTGGGTGCTAGCTGACCTCTCCTCTCGCACTTCTGGAGCACAGGACCTCTCTCCGTCACAACAAACACTCGACTAAGTCGTGGGAAAGAAATGGGAGCGATAGGCCGCATTTTTTAACGGTCAAGTGAGCGAAACGCACCCAAAACAAATCGCTCAGCGGAAGCGCTAATGTCTCACACAGAGATGATCACGTATGACAATGAAAAATTGATTTGACAAAGCTTCCGTCCAAATGAGCGGTTAACTGAACGATACACAGTGAGTTTTCCACTAATAGTTCGTGGCTTCTCACAAAAGGGAAATGTCGCGAATTTGATTCGTGACATTACCTACTTGTTCTTACCTAATTGTATCTTTACAGGAATGAGTCAAGCTCGTACTGTCCCGTGTCTTAAACCATATTTATCGTACATATCCTAAAATTTGTGAATTTTTTGGCACACACTATTTCGTTCGGTAGTGCATTCCACTGATCAATTGTTCTATTTGGGAAATTAAATTTCCTTATGTCTTTATCACCTCTCTTTTTATGCAATTTTTTGCAGTGTCCTCTTGCTGATGCTCTCCCATACGTTAAGTAATCATTTATGTCTATTTTCTCCTTCCATGATATGCATTTATATAGCATAATCATGTCACCTCATTCCTTCTCTCCTGTAGTGTTGGTAGATTCAGTTTATTTAGTCTTTCCTCATAGCTTAGATCCCTTAAGCTTGGTACCCATCTTGTAGCGGCCCTTTGAACTTTTTCAATATTGTCTATGTGTTTTTAGAGATGAGGACTCCAGACTACTGATGCATACTCCAGGGTTGGTCTGATGAACGATGTTATTATCTTTCTTAGCAAGTCTTCATTTATGCATGTAAATGCTATTCTCATATTGGCAAGCAGTGCATACATGTTCCGTACCTTCTCACTGATGTGGTCAGCCGGAGATAGTCTGTTATTGATAATCACACCTAGGTCCTCTCTTTCTGATGTGTGTAGGGTTTTATTTCCTAATGTATAATCGCAATCAGGTCCTTTTCCACTTTTACCAAACTTGAATACATGACACTTGTCCACATTGAATTCCATTTGCCATGTATTACTCCATTCATGAAGTTTATTTAATTCTTCTTGTAGCTCATTACAAGAGTCTGTGTAAGTAATTCTCTTTTGTATTTTTGCATCATCTGCAAACATATTTAGATAGCTTTCATTTCCAGTGTTACTGTCTATATCATTTATATACACTAAAAACATGATTGGTGCCAGCACTGAGCCCTGTGGTACTCCACTAGTCACTTCTTCCCATGATGAGTAATTTCCCCTTAGTACTGTTCTCATTTTTCTTTTCATGAGAAAATCTTGCATCCAACAATACAGTTTGCCTCGAATTCCTCCTTGATGGTACAGTTTCCATAAAAGTCCTTGGTGTGGTACTGTGTCAAATGCTTTCTTGAAATCTAAATAGATACTGTCCACCCATCCTTCTCTTTGCTGTAATGTGTCTGTTACTCTGTCATAGTAGCTCAACAAATTAGTAACACATGATTTTCCTTTTCTGATACCAAACTGTCTTTCTGTTATCATACTGTGTTCTTCTAGGTGATTTACCCAAGCTTTTCTTATAAGCTTTTCTTTTACCTTGCTTACAACACTGGTTAGTGATACTGGTCGGTAGTTAAGTGGATTTTGTCTATTCCCTTTCTTGAATAAGGGAAAAATGTTTTCTTTCTTCCAAATATCAGATAGTTTACCTTGACTCAAGGATTTCTTGGAAATTAAAAATAATGGTTTACTTAACTCCTTTGCACATTCACGTAGCACCCAACATGAAATTTCATCAGGACCATTTATTTACTTAGCTCCTCCTGTATTTCTTTTTCTGATGTTTGTATATCTGGTAGTATGTGTCGGCATGCATGTTCCACATAATCCCTCTCAAATTTGTTTTCCTCTGTAAAAACTGATTGGAAATTCTTGTTTAGTGCTTCACAAATATCCTTCTCTTGTGTATAGGTGATTCCATCGTCCGTAATGGATTGTATTTTATCTTTTACTTTGGTTTTGCTTCTGATGTAGCTGTAAAATAGCTTTGGTTGATCACTACGGTACTTTTATTTATGATATCCTCCTCAAACTGTTTTTGGGCTTCCCTCCTTATTCTTGCATAATCGTTTCTTGCCTGTTTGTAATTATTATATGCCCTTTCACTATTGTGTCTTCTGTATCAATTCCACAATAAATCTCTTTTTTTCTTTTGATTGTTTACATTCTGTATTGAACCATTTCTTTATTTTCTTTTCTGCTTCTTTGTGCTGTGGGATGTACTTCTGGACTCATATTTCATAAAGTTCACAAAATTTTTTATATATAGCATTTAAATCTTGTCTTCTAAGCTCTTTTTCCCAAGCTATTTCGAAGAAGTACTTCTTTAGGTCTTGATAATTTCCCTTTTTATAGTTCAGGCTTTTTTTGTAACTTTCATTGCTGTTATCAATGTCATATGCAATCCTGAAATTGCAATTTAGTACTGCATGGTCGCTTTTGCCGAATGGAGGGTGATATATTAAATTGTCAATATCATTTTCTTGCCTAGTAAATATGAGATCTAGCATTGAGGGCACACTGAGTCCTCTTTTTCTGGTGTTTTCTCTTACATGTTGTGTTAGGAAAAATTCTTGCACAAGATCCAGGAGCTTTTGGTCCCACAGCTTTCTTGGCTTATTATATCTGGAGTATTCCAATTTATATTTGTATTAAAATCTCCAGTTAGTATAATTCTTTCCGATTTCTCTTCCATTTTATGTAGTAATGCTCTTAAACTCTGAATTGTACTCTCCGCCAGGTCCTCATATTCGTCTCTTTCCCATGTGTTTGATCTGGGTGGCATGTACAAATTGGCTACAATTACTTTCCCTTCAGATGTATTTATCTCTACTGCAATTAGTTCTACTTGTGAGGATATATCTAATTCTATTTCTTTGACTTTTGGTTTTTCTTAGTTAATATTATAATTCCTCCTTTTTTTAAGTTCCTATCTCTTCTCCATATATTATATTCCTCTAAGTTTAGGATGTCATTCGATATCCATGGTGTTAATATTGTTTCAGTTAGGCATATTATATGTGATTCATTTTCTCTGAAATAATCATTCATCTCTAATAATTTAGATACCATTCCATCCACATTTGAGTACATCAACTTAATCATCTTGTTTATATACTTGTCATAATTTGGTTCTACTACCTTCCTCCTTTTTATTCCTTCCTGTTTATGTACCACTTTCGTACCTGCAGTCCAATTACTTTGTAAAAAAATGTATTCTTCTCCTCCTCTGATCTTCCCTCATTTTTTTATTTTGCTTCCTCCCTTTTCTCTTTCAGTAATTCCAGTTCCTCTTGTGTTAAGCATCTTTTTTATCCATACATTTTTGAACTCTTCTTTTTCCATAAGAATCTTTGCATTTTTTAGTATCTCCTCCACAGTGTTTACACTCTGGAAGGTTACCTTTAGGGGAACTTGACTTGTTTCTCTCGTATTTCCCTAACCTTTTGTGTTCCTCTATGTCTTTACTACAGATTTCCTCTGCTACTTCTTTCAATATGCTCATTACATTTGCCATCTCCTTTTTGTCTTTTGAGATCTTGTTTTTTACTTCTTCCTCTTCTATACCAGTGATTACTATAGATTTGTTGATATCTACTGAATCTCTGACTAACTAAGGATTGTTTAGGATTACTCTTTTCACTTCCTTTTTAATGCTTTTTTCTTCCACCCTTGTTTCCAAGTCTTTCTTTACTTTCACCATTTCAGTATAAGTGGTTTCCACATTATTTTTGTAGCTTTGCACAGCTTCATTCACCTGTGTTATCTTTTCCTCAATATCACTGCTCTGATCTATCAGACTGCTTACTTGCCTAATTGGCTCTGTATCATTTTTGAACTCTTCCATAATACTCTCGTGGTTGACTACTATACTTGCCATTTCATTAATTTTCCTCCTAAGTGTACCCACTTCAACTGTTAGCTCATTTATGGTTGTGTCCTTCTTGTTGACTTCCTTTCCGAATTTTTCTGTTTCTTCCTTTTGCAAGTGCATCTGTTTCTTAATTTCATCAACCTCATTTTGAAAAGCCGTCTCTAACCTGTGTACTCGTTCAACCAGTTTATTGTGAGTCTCCATTTCAACCAGTTCTTGGTAGAAATCATCATCCTGCTTTCTACCTTTATCCCTTTTCTTTTCCAAATTTGCTTTACTAAAATTGCAGTACTAAAAGCGCATATAGTACTTACATTCTCTGGTGCAGTTGTAGGCCAAACAACGATCAGCTGATTGTGCACATTCTTGCACTGCTTGTTTACTTTTCTGTTTGACCAAGCCTTATTTAAAACTTCTTTTTTTTTATATTGGTACACCATTTAGTCTAACTTTGTACAGAGCTTGACTAATATAAAGATACTTATTTAGGTAATGCTGCTGGTCAAGTTGGCCAGGTATAGAGCGGTGTCAACGTGCGTCTCCTCTCTCTCGGTGCCTCGTGTGTGTGTGTGTGTGTTGCGGGGGGGAGGGATGAACCAGCTATGCAGTGGTTAACAAGGCCAGCTGTATACAACAAGAGCCCAAACTGGATAACTGTACCAGTCAGACTCTTGGATAAAGTTGATTTCCCCTTCTCTCGCCATGACTTGGGAAATCAGGGATGAAATTCTCATACATATTTACGATCTTTTCCCCGTCGTAAGTTTTTATATGTGTTTATCCCAGGAAGGACGAGACAAAGGAAGATTGTGGTTTCCTTCCCCTGATATTCCCGCAGAAAACATTAATAACCTGCGGTAATTTTCGTGTCGTAGCTAAGATTTATTTATGAAGTTAGAACAGGATACGAGTGCAAGATTCGACAGCCGCCTTGCCCTTCCTGCAGATCAGAACCTGAGTGAGACAGGGCATTGATCCTAGTCTGTGTGTGTGTCCCGGTCCACGCTCGTAATATTGCAGCGATATTGATGCCATTGATGCATAGCTAAACACATTCCATTGATGCATAGCTAAATACATTCCATTGATCCATAGCTAAATAAATTCCATTGATGCATAACTAATTACATTCTATTGATGCATAGCTAAATACACTCCACTGATGAACAGCTAAATAAATTCATCAGTGTCGGTTGCTGCGGACCTGCTTGACAAGTCTGAAGTCCAGGGAGAGGGTAGCAGTAGAGGCGACATGAATTTTGGTGCCAGCTGTACACCAACTACTGCTGGATGTGCTGTAGAGGATGATTGGAAGAGAGACTCTGGTACACCTGAGAGGATAATAAAAATGCCATCAATTTCTATGTGCTTTATTGACAGATTTGAACCCGATGATGTCCTTGTTTTCTCCTTCTTCCTACTTCCCTGATTTACAAAAGCTAAGACAGCGGCCCGAGTGAAGTGGTTCGTGTTGGCTTTACATTGCCCCTGCAGCTCAAAAAGTCCCTCTAATGCAAATAAATTCATCCAGAGACAGCAGGAATAATCATAAATGATGACATGGTGGGGTTAACAACTACACAGAGTCACATAGTATGAAAGTCAGTGAAATACTTGATACCAAACCCTCCCTTCTAACGACGTAATCTTATTTCATACTTGCCGCCTCTAGATAACTGTGTTCAATGTATGTAACACTTTTCGCATTCGGAAGGATGATAGACTACATTCAATGCACGTATCACTTTTGGCATTGGAAGGATGATAGATTACATTCATTAAGTCCTTCACTAATTCTAGGTCATTCTTAATTTTGAATAAAATCATCCTACGGTAGGTTCAGTAACGTGAGTACTGCGACCTTGTGAAGGGGTCAAGATTAAAATGAAAAATTAATTAAACCTCTTCAAGTCGACGACGTTATATTTTTATCATCTTACGATTTTATTAAGCTATTTAAAAAAATCAAACTGGTGGATTTACTGTAGGTATGGCCTTCATCATATCCTTTACTACTACAGGAAGCGGGAAATAAGCATTCAACCTTCATTCCAACAACTAGCCACACAGTATATAATATTCTTCACAGCATACCGTCACGCAGTGAGGCTCGTGTCCAATTTTTTTTTTTTTTCCACTGATCTCTCTCTCTCTCTCTCTCTCTCTCTCTCTCTGCGTATGTATATATATATATATATATATATATATATATATATATATATATATATATATATATATATATATATATATATATATATACACACACACACACACACACACACACATATATATATATATATATATATATATATATATATATATATATATATATATATATATATATATATATATATATATATATATATATATATATATGTGTGTGTGTGTGTGTGTGTGTGTTAGTAAAATTACCCTGTATGAAAGACCCCTCAGGGATTTAGGTGTCTGCGTACAGACAGGAACTGACAACAAGCATGGCTGTAATTTTAAGACAATAATAATAACATACTGCAGAAAAATTACAAAAATGGATCCGCAGTCTCTGCTGACCCCTTTGTATTTGCCGCTGATGGAATATATATATTGTTTAGTGAAGTATACAATTTGCATATAAAATATCCTTCTAGTTAGGCCTGTGAGATGGAGCCAGACATCTGAGGGTCTGAATAATTATGTCGGCCATTTTACTGGGTAAGTTGTTGATTATTACTGCATTTTCTTTCTCTCTCCTTGTATCTGTATCCCAACTTACCAGATCCTGTTATTCCGGCCTAATAATCCATTGTACCTCCTCTTACGACTTAAATTTGGCTTTGTAGAAAGAATAAGAGACACCGAAGGAATACGCACTCTTCCCTTCTTGTCCTTCATACCTGCACTGAAAGAAAAAAAAAGAAAATCGGAAACTATAATATTAAGTAACATTCCTGACTTATAATATGCACTGACTCAGATGTATATAGAAAAAAAAAATGCTATATTTTGCGATGCATGGCAAATTGAAATAGAAGACTGACTGTATTGTATGTAGTAAAGTTACGATATTTTGTAATGGTTGGCTAATTTAAAAGGATTGGTTGCCTTGTAAGGAAAAAGTTATGATGCTTTATTACACTTGTCTAATTTAAAACGAAGCCCCGCTCTAGTGTATGGAAAAAATTGTGTTATTGTGCCACATTCCTGCTTTATAATGGCATTTGACTAGAGTTATTCTGATATTATGCGCTGTTAACTAAATCCATCCACCATTCAATAACTTTCTGCTGCAGTCCTAATACCCTTTCCTGGACAATTTTTTGTCCTTTTGCAGCTTATTTTATGTAGCTCAGTGGCAGAATTAGGCAATGCTGTGACTCTGTATCCCTTCCATGACACTTCATATGTTAGTGTTAATCTCTTGTTACAGTTCAGATAAGACAGAGATGGCGATTTTAGGCCAAGTTAGAATAGAAAGGGTATTGGAACGTGGATGTTCGGAGCCAAGCTATTTAGTTTACATATTTAGGGTCAGAGTGGCTAGTTGCTTTTCCCTGAGCACATTTAGCCCTCTAGACCACGACGTGTCAGTCCAGCATGAAGTAAGACCTGAATGAATTGGCTTAAAGTATACAGGAACCCCCGCCATCCAGTCAGTAGATGCAGGCCTACCAACTGGTGACTCTACACTGAGCGGCGATCCAAATGGTTTCGAGCAAGTCTCGAAACCATTTACTACGTTGAGCTCATAATCGTTTCGTTTCGTTTCGTTTATAAACACTAAAATATGCATGCATATGTCGATTTTGCTCACCTAATGGCTTCTTTCCACACTGTTCGATCTTTAGCAGCCTCTCTATTGAGTCCCTTATGCCTGAGGCCACACTTTGTGATCTCGTCCCAAGTCTTCTTTGGTCTACTTCTTCCAAGTCTACCGTCAACGTTCACACCTCTCACCTGCCGCACCCAGTTGTCATCCTGCATCGTCGCCATGTCCCCAAAGCATCTCAAGCTACCCCTCCTCATCACAACATTAATGCATTCAAGTCCCATCCTTTCTTTCAGCTCTTCATTTAAAATCCTAGCCGCCCCAGTCCTGTCATTCAAGGACGCACTACACATCCATATAGCCAACAAATGGATACCTGGATGTCCAGTGGGTTGAGGCTCTTCATCAAAACGTGTTCCATAAGGGCTTCAGTCATAGGGAATGCTGGATTTTAATGCGCACATAATGCCACTCAGGGAAGGGAGACTGGGCACCCTGCTTTTAGTGTCAGGAATGAGTAAGCTAGTCTTGGACCCAACACTCTTTACTGTGCAATAAAGGAGAGAGAGAGAGAGAGTTTGTGTGTGTAACTTACCATGCATTAATTTCTCGGTGAGTAAGTTGGCCGGAAAAACGCCAGGGTCCAAACAATCTGGGGAAGATGAAGAAGAAGACTTAGACTGACCCTGAGGCTCCTATGACCCACCTTCAGCTTAGTAATATCGTCTGGGTATACTTGGGATATATTAATACTATAGTGTTCCTCCTCGTAACATAGGGTTTGGGTGGAGTCACCCCCTCCCTACACTATTGCCATGTTTCCTAACCCTACGATGTATAACGCCTGTGGTTTGTGTAGTAGGAATGATACATAAACATAACTCATACTAATATAACTGTAATGAAAGTGCTGACATGTATCAAGGAAGAATAAAACTATTCTGCATACTATATTATACGATAATAGAGAAACGTGGCATAAAAATTTGGCAGTGTTGCTCTAAAAATATTCTAATTATTATTTACTTCCCCAACACTTCTAACATTGCTAATTAATTTAGCAAGTATAATTGCAAGAAAATTTGAAGGGATAAAAGTGGGAAGAGGCGATCCTTTCATAATTAAAATAAATATATCAAACAGCTCTGGGGTGGCAGCACTCACGCGACACGTGTTTGTGTGTACGCTGTGGGAGGTCACCAACCCCCTACAGGATTTAGGCCTATTGGGGAAACCTCTATAAAAAAAACGCGCCGTGACTTTTACCTCAAGGGTGGTGCGGAAATAAAGTCAAAATTATAATCCATACATAAAAATGGAAGTAAAAAACCATGGATGACACATAACAAAATCTAGCGAGAGAGAGAGAGAGAGAGAGAGAGAGAGAGAGAGAGAGAGAAATAATAATAATAATAATAATAATAATAAAACTTTATTTCCACTAAACAGTGGGTATTCTTATACATTATACAGTAGTACAGCATACAGTATGAAAGTTCTATACACAATATAATACAAGTTGATACATATGGTGGAGAATAGTGACAGAGAGGTAAATGGTTTAAAAGGTGTGGGGACACTTAGGTTAAAAATAGATCAATTAAGGGATTTAGGAACGAAGGCAGTGGGAAGGATTAAGACAGATGGGATTGTAAGATTAGGGAGTTTGAGCAATAGGGTAGAATGTATGCTCTCAATAAAAGTATAGCAATTATCAACGGCTAATTATTATACAGGTGTTGATGGTGGGGGTCTATATTTATAGGAGGTGTTGGTGGTGGAGGTATAGCGGGTGTTGTTGATGGGGGTGTTGTTGGGGGTAGGGGTATAGGGGGTGTTGGTGGCAGGGGTATAGGGGGTATTAGAAAAACGGAGATCACAAGAGGGAAACAGTGTCAAGGTCATCGCTGATGGAGAGGTCAGCTCGGAAACGTGGCAACAGTGCAGGGAGGGGGTGACTCCACCAAAACCCTACGTTTCGATCTGTCAGACTATAGTGCTGGCCTTCAAAAATTTGCGGGACTAACTAATAGCCTTTCCATCACAAAATGTTTGCAAATACTTTGTCTTTGTTTTCATTCCGTTATTGACACCAGTGATCAATCCTGACCAAAATGTTGAACAATTATTTTCGCATATTTTCGCGTCATGATTTCCGACAGTTTTGCGCTATCGCGTCGCGTGCGATCGTCCTTTTTTCAGACTCTTCCTGGAATTATGTCGAGCTAGAGAAAAAAGAATTAGGTCGATATCTATTGCCGTTCACGTGAAAGAAACGAACAAAGGCACAGAGTCACGGACAGACACACATATACAACCTGTCTTTATTATTTAGATGAGTTGTTTCGACCATGTGTTGATCGTGACGCTGATCAACTTGCATGCACGCCACTGAGTTGTCTGACGTTAGTTACAAGATCGTACTAGATAATTACGTTGTGATCAAAAGGGCTTAATAGTACAATGGAGTACAAAGGAGAGCAAACAGCAACAGTCCTGTCAGTCCTTTTGAGGTCTTTTTTTTTTTTTTTTTTTTTTTTTTTTGCAAGTTAAGTTATAACTAGCATAGCTCCTCAATGGGTCAAACATAAGGAGATGACAGCAGGAAAGCCGTCTTTCCTCCTCAAACTGTCCAGTCAAAGCCGGCAGGAAATAGTGAGAAGGACTACCATGCAGCGTAAAAAGTTGTCATGGAAATTTCATAGGCTGGAATGGAAGGAAATCATACTCCACACTTATATAACCTGCATTGCTAAACCACACTCCCAGACTCCTATACTAACTCAACTGAATAACAATATGGAGTCAGCAGGAATATATTACTAGAGTTGTTCACACCACGAGAGGTTTATGTGGAATATGTGAAATGAGTCGCCAAGGGAGAAGTGTTACAAAGCCTCCCCTACTGATGAGGTGCTGGAGAGGGACTCCTTCACGTGATGGCACCGATATGACCTGTTGGCTCTGCTGCCTTGTCATACAAAAGTCCCTTATTTCCCTCCCTGTTGCCCAAAGGAGGATGGTTGGCTGCAGAAGGTAGCTACAGCCTGCAGTCCACTGAATTCAAATTAGCCTTAGCCTGGGGTTCCAACTACTACTACTACAACAACAACAACAATTATTACTATTACTACTGCTTCTGCCGCCGCAGCCGCCGTCGCCACCATCGCCCCCGCCGCCGCCGCCGCTGCTGCTGCTACTATGTGTACACCCGAGGAAAGTTCTGCGTTATTCACTCGCTCACCACTTCGAAATAGTAAATAAGAGACAAGTGGTAGCGAAGCAGTAGCCAACATTCATCTATCTGGCAACTGTGTGAGAAGGATGGGGATGGAAGAGGGAGGGTTAGGATCTATCAGCTCCCCCAGCCTTCCTCCTCCCTTAACCTCTCCCCTCCTGCACAGTGTACCAGATATTTGAGTGTCTGGCTACTGCTTCACTGGATGTTGTCTCACGCAAAAACGTCCAAACTGGCAGGCAGGTGTATAAGGCGGAACTTTCCTCAGGTGTACCAATCTTTCTCGGGGATAAACAACCACTGACGATGATCAGCGAGTGAAGTTGTTGTGAACTACTCTCTCCCCGTGTGTGTGTGTGTGTGTGTGTGTGTGTGTGTGTGTGTGTGTGTGTGTGTGTGTGTGTGTGTGTCTGTCTGTCTGTCTGTGTGTGTGTGTGTGTGTGTGTGTGTGTGTGTGTCTGTGTGTGTCTGTGTGTGTGTGTGTGTGTGTGTGTGTGTGTGTGTGTGTGTGTGTGTGTGTGTGTGTTTATGCGTGTTTTGTTTCTCTTAGGTCAAGTCCACACGTGCTCTCGAACATATGTTAGCAACACAACTGGCAACATGTTCAGGAATATGTTTGCAGCAGTATTTGGACAGATGTATGCAAACATTTCAGTGCACCTTCGAACACTTGCAGGAGATAAGTGTATCCATACCAGGCACTTGAAACTTCATAAAGATGTTGCCAATATCATCTCACTCTCTCTCTCTCTCTCTCTCTCTCTCTCTCTCTCTCTCTCTCTCTCTCTCTCTCTCTCTCTCTCTCTCTCTCTCTCTCTCTCTCTCTATTGCTGTGTGTGTGTTGTGTGTTCTTAACTAATTGTTCTTACCTAATTGTATCTTTACAGGAATGAGTCAAGCTCGTACTGTCCCGTGTCTTAAACCATATTTATCGTACATATCCTTAAATTTGTGAATTGTTTTGGCACACACTATTTCATTCAGTAGTGCATTCCATTGATCAATTGCTCTGTTTGGGAAACTGAATTTCCTTACGTCTTTATCACCTCTCTTCTTATGAAGTTTTTTGCAGTGTCCTCTTGCTGATGCTTCTCCATATGTTAAGTAATCATTTATGTCTATTTTCTCCTTTCCTGATATGCATTTATATAGCATTATCATGTCACCTCTTTTCCTTCTCTCCTGTAGTGTTGGTAGATTCAGTTTATTTAGTCTTTCTTCGTAGCTTAGGTCCCTTAAGCTTGGTATCCATCTTGTAGCGGCCCTTTGAACTTTTTCAATCTTGTCTATGTGCTTTTTGAGATGAGGACTCCAGACTACTGATGCATATTCCAGGGTTGGTCTAATGAATGATGTTATTATCCTTCTTAGCATGTCTTCATTTATGTATGTGAATGCTATTCTCATATTTGCAAGCAGTGTATACATGTTCCGTACCTTCTCGCTGATGTGGTCAGCCGGAGATAGTCTTATTGATAATCACACCTAGGTCTTTCTCTCTTTCTGATGTATAAAGGGTTTTATTTCCTAACTTATAATCCCAATCAGGTCTTTTTCCACTTTTACCAAACTTGATTACATGACACTTGTCCACACTGAATTCCATTTGCCATGTACTACTCCATTCATGAAGTTTATTTAATTCTTCTTGTAGCTCTTTACAAGAGTCTGTATTAGTAATTCTCCTTTGTATTTTTGCATCATCTGCAAACATATTCAGATAGCTCTCATTTCCAGTGTTACTGTTTATATCATTTATATACACTAAAAACATGATTGGTGCCAGCACTGAACCCTGTGGTACTCCACTAGTCACTTCTTTCCATGATGAGTAGTTTCCTCTTAGTACTGTCCTCATTTCTCTTTTTATGAGAAAGTCTTGCATCCAACAAAACAGTTTGCCTCGAATTCCTCCTTGATGGTACAGTTTCCATAAAAGTCTTTGGTGTGGTACTGTATCAAAAGCTTTCTTGAAATCTAAATAGATACTGTCCACCCATCCTTCCTTTTCCTGTATTGTGTTTGTTACTCTGTCATAGTAGCTTAACAGATTAGTAACACATGATTTTCCTTTTCTGAAACCAAACTGTCTTTCTGTTATCATACTGTGTTATTCTAGATGATTTACCCAAGCTTTTCTTATAAGTTTTTCTAATACCTTGCTTACAACACTGGTCAGTGATACTGGTCGGTAGTTGAGTGGATTTTGTCTATTTCCTTTCTTGAATAAGCGGACAATATTTGCTTTTTTCCAAATATCTGGTAGTTTACCTTGACTCAAGGATTTCTTGAAAATTAAAAATAATGGTTTACATAACTCCTTTGCACATTCTCGTAATACCCAACATGAAATTTCATCAGGACCACTTGCTTTTCCTCTGTCTAATCTACTTAACTCCTCCTGTATTACTTTTTCTGCTATTTGTATATCTGGTAGTATGTGTGGACATGCGTGTTCCACATAGTCCCTCTCAAAATTTTTTTCTTCTGTAAAAACTAATTGGAAATTCTTATTTAGTGCTTCACAAATATCTTTCTCTTGTGTATAAGTGATTCCCTCGTCCGTAATGGATTGTATTGTATCTTTTACTTTAGTTTTGCTTCTGATATAGCTGTAAAACAGCTTTGGTTGATCACTCCTTTTATTTATTATATCCTCCTCAAACTGTTTTTGGGCTTCCCTCCTTATTCTTGTATAGTCGTTTCTTGCCTGTTTGTAATTATTGTACGCCCTTTCACTATTGTGTCTTCTGTATCTATTCCACAACAAATCCATTCTTTCTTTTGATTTTTTACATTCTGTATTGAACCATTTCTGTATTTTCTTATCTGCTTCTTTGTGCTGTGGGATGTACTTCTGGACTCCTATTTCATAAAATTCACAAAATTTTTTATATACAACATTTAAATCTTGTCCTCTAAGCTAATTTTCCCAATCAACTTCTAAGAAATACTTCTTTAGGTCTTGATAATTTCCCTTTTTATCGTTTAGGCTCTTTTTGTAACTATCATTGCTGTTTACTATGTCATATGCTATCCTGAAGTTATAGTTTAGTACTGCATGATCGCTTTTGCCGAGTGGAGGGTGATATATTAAACTGTCAATATCATTTTCTTGCCTTGTAAATATTAGATCTAGCACTGAAGGTACATCAAGTCCTCTTTTTCTGGTGGTTTCCCTCACATGTTGCGTTAAGAAAAACTCTTGTACGAGATCCAGGAGCTTTTGATCCCAACAGCTTTCTTGGCTTATTATATCTAGAGTATTCCAATTTATATTTGTATTGAAGTCCCCAGTTAGTATAATTCTTTCCGATTTCTCTTCCATTTTATGTAGCAATGATCTTACACTCTGAATTGTACTCTCTGCCAGGTCCTCATATTCGTCTCTTTCCCATGTGTTTGATCTGGGTGGCATGTACAAATTGGCTACAATTACTTTACCTTCAGATGTGTCGATCTCTACTGCAATCAGTTCTACTTGTGATGGTATATCTAGTTTTATTTCCTTGACTTTTAGATTTTTCTTAGTTAATATTATAATTCCTCCTCCTTTTTTTAAATATCTGTCTCTTCTCCATATATTGTATTCCTCTAAGTTTAGTATGTCATTTGATATCCTTGGTATTAATTTTGTTTCAGTTAGGCATATTATTTGTGGTTCATTTTCTCTGACATAATCATTCATCTCTAGTAATTTAGATACCATTCCATCCACATTTGAGTACATCAACTTTATCATCTTGTTTATATACTTGTCATAATTTGGTTCTACTACCTTCCTCCTTTTTCTTCCATCCTGTTTGTGTACCACTTTCGTACCTGCAATCCTATTACTTTGTAAAAAAAATGTATTCTTGTCCTCTTCTGATCTTCCTTCATTTTTTGTTTTTGCTTCCTCCCTTTTCTCTTTCAGTAATTCTATTTCCTCTTGTGTTAGACATCTTTTTATCCATATATTTTTGAACTCCTCTTTTTCCTTAAGATTCTTTGCATTTTTTAGTATCTCTTCCACAGTGTTTACACTCTGGAAAGTCAACTTTAGAGGTCTTGTCTTGCTTTTCTCGTATTTCCCTAACCTTTTGTGTTCCTCTATGTCTTTACTACAGATTTCCTCTGATACTTCTTTCAGTAAGCTCATTACATTTGCCATCTCCTTTTTGTCTCTTGTGATCTTGTTTTTAACTTCATCCTCTTCTATACCAGTGATTACTATTGATTTGTTTATCTCTACTGAATCTCTGACTAACTTTGGATTGTTTTGGATTATTCTTTTTACCTCCTTTTTAATGCTTTTTTCCTCCACCCTTGTTTCTAAGTCTTTCTTTACTTTCACCATTTCTGCATACGTGGTTTCTACATCATTTTTGTAGCTTTGCACAGCTTCATTTACTTGTGTTATCTTCTCCTCAATATCACTGCTCTGGTCAATAAGACTGCTAACTTGCCTAATTGTCTCTGTGTCATTTTTGAACTCTTCCATAACACTCTCGTGATTGACTACTGTACTTGCCATTTCACTAATTTTCTTCCTAAGTGTACTCAATTCCACGGTTAGTTCACTGATGGTTGTGTCTTTCTTATTGGCCTCCCTTCCTAGTTTTTCTATTTCTTCCTTTTGCAAGTGCATCTGCTTCTTTATTTCATCAATTTCATTTTTGAAAGCCATTTCTAGTTTGTTTACACTTTCAACCAGTCTATTGTGGGTCTCTACTTCAACCAGTTCTTGGTAGAAATCATCATTTTGCTTTTTACCTTTATCCCTTTTCTTTTCCAAATTTGTTTTACTGAAGTATGTATCCATTTTGCGATACTTAAAGTGCAAAGCATATATTTACAATCTCCGTCTTGTTATAAACAAACCTCAGAGATGACTCAGCGTATTCTTACGTCTTGGTTCTATTTCCTGTTTTTATAAGTCTTGTTGAAACTTATTATTTTTTTCCTTTTTATAATGAACAATCATTTAGTCTAACCTGGTACTGAGCTTGACTCATACAAAGATACTATTTAGGTAATGCCACTGGCCGTGATTGGTACGGAGCGCCGGTGTCACACGTGTGTGTGCGTGTGTGCATCCGCGCGCTCACGCACGGTGAGCACTCACAATAATAATATCTGTACAGGGGAGGACAGAGATGTGAACAAAATGAGGAGCAGATCTAAGTGGCAATGATGCAGTGACTGAGCTCATTATATAGGGGCCAGCAGAGCCTGATACAACTTGTAAGAAGGACGCGCAAATGAAGCCATGGGGACAGAGAGCTGAAAATCCCGCAAACATCTAGCAGCTGTGTGTAATTTGAGTATAACTGTTGTATTTTTTCTTGTACTGTATAGCATAAGTTTAATTTGTAGGCCTAGTGAAGTTTTTGTAATTCATGTAGGGTTCTTTATGTCAGTCATTTTTTATAATAGTTTGTGTCTGTAATTATTTATCTGGCATTCACTGAGTATTATCTGGTATCTCATTTTATCAGGGCTGACTTAGATAAATTTACTCTTGCTAATTTCGTGTTAATAGAGGCTATTGCAGTTAACCATATATTTAACCTGTTTATTTGCCATTACATTATCCTTATGAGTCCTGAATGTTTTGTCATTCCTTACTGGTCAGCATCACCCTTATGTGGTTTAGTAAGCACATTACTCACTTTGGAGCACATCACTCAAGGGTTAGTACCCATGGGTATATATATATATATATATATATATATATATATATATATATAAAGAGAGAGGGAGAGAGAGAGAGAGAGAAGAGAGGACGTGAGTTGTCGTGAGACAAGTCTACTCCAAAGGACAAAATTTGAGTTTCTCGTCTACCAGTCTAACAGCCTTCACTAAATGTGCTCTATTTACCTGCTCTAAGCACAGTTTGAGTAATATGAACTCTGTAAATAGTACAGAGATTATCATCTACTTAAATGTCAGATATTATTCCACACACACACACACACACACACAGAATGAGAGAGAGAGAGAGAGAGAGAGAGGGAGAGAACCGACACACGCTTATAAAAAAAAAAATAATAACACTTACTCTCGCACCGCAAGCACAGGTGTAAAGCTTTATACAAAGGGTAGGTCCAATATTACTATGAATGGAGTACTGTACCTGCTCTGAGCCTAAACTGTTGGCAGAGACGACTTGGAAATTGTAAGATTTGAGTACATTTAGCACTTCAGTTGGGTACATAGAGGGCAGATGTAACTGATGACTGTCAACTGTCTTGTTGAGACTGGAGGGAACCATTCTGTGGCTCATAATCAGTTTGTCTTCCCAGAATTTAAACTTCACATCAATTTGGTTAAGTCCTTCAACATCCACCCCAGCTTGAAACGGTGTTCCTCGCACTAACACGTAAGCTTTGGGTGTATTATCCTTCTCGAATGGAAACTGAAACATTTTGGCAACACTCAGGCTTCTGTGACCCAGTCAAAGCTCAGTACAGTCGTCTGGCGTTAGCTGGACTATAAAACGAGAGGGAGAGAGAGAGAAGTAAACGTGAGTGTTTGGGAATCAGAGGTTGAGTGACGATGATTAGGATAAGGACTTATCAGCAGTCTCTCTCTCTCTCTCTCTCTCTCTCTCTCTCTCTCTCTCTCTCTCTCTCTCTCATGTCTTATCTAACGTCTTAACTTCGTCGCACAAAGCAGGCTAACATCTACAACACCAAGGGGCAGAAAGACAACGTGATCTCGAGAGAGCGTAGATTAGTGGTAAATGCAAATCAGACCAAAATGGAGCACACAGAGAGTGCAACACCAGCGCCCACCTACTAGGGTAAGGGCCGAATATTTGACTCTGCCCTGTGACCTTGACCTTTGACAGATTGCTTCATTCTTGTTTATTCCTTAACCCTTCCATCAACATTGGTTCAAATCACATCAAAACTGCCTGAGTTAATTCTGCTTCTGACTTTGAAGATTGGCCCTTCCCTCTGACACTGACCTGTGGCTGGTTGTTCTCAAAATCGATCAACATTTTCATCAGGGTCGCTGTTTTTCCTTCACATACTGTTTTTTTTTTTTTTTTTCAGAGGATGAGACCAACGCCAATGCTTACAAATAAATAAATAAATAAATTAGCTATAATCTCAAAAATCTTCAGGATGGGACGACATACTTGCAGAAGCACAAAGGAGAGCAACGAAAAATGTTATCAGCCATTCATGTTTTCTAACAATGTGGATGTTCGGGAGTAGTTCCAAAGGCGTGGAAGAAAATAAACTTAGTATTCCTCTTGTTAAAAAGTAATAAACAGTTGCATCTAATTATCGTCTGACAAGTCTAGCATCAAAGTACAAAAACTCCTAATGTAAATTTTAACAAATAACTTTGGCAAGCACATACGAAGGCTTAATCCTACAAATGAAAGTCAGCACGAATTCATGCAAGGACTATCCTGCTTTACAAGCTTATCATTATTCTCGGAGGTCTATGAGGTGATCGATAAGGATAAAACATTTGATATAATATATCCGGACATAAATAAATCCTTCGATAGAGTTCCACACGAAGGGATGGTTAGGAAGGTTCGAGCACACGGTATGGACAACGAATTCTTAAAATGGTTAGAATTCTGGCTGATAGGACGAAAGCAGAGTTTTAATAAATAGCATAAAGTCGGACTGGGAATTAGTAACTAGCGGTGCACCTCAGGAATCAGTATCCGGTCCCTTTTCAGTTTTTATAAATATAAGTGACCTAGACTTAGGAATCACTAGCAATATTAACAAATTTTCCGATGACGTGGAAACAGTGCTCCTGATTAACTCAACTGACGACCTTGTTATCTTTCAAGAGACCTCTATATATTGCCCAAATGGTGTATAGAATTTGACATTGAAAAATGTAATGAATTCACAACAATATTCTCCTTTCTCATTTTTTGATTTCCTAAAAATTCTCTACGTCAGTTTCTCTGAACTGCATCTCATGGTTCTTCTCACTTTTCCCGTTGATTTCGGCTGTAGGGTTTATTGGGCAAGGGAAAGGCTTCATTTTTCCTATCCTTGTCATATTTTAGTAGGTTAGTCACAATCTTGAAACAGCTGCCTAGCGTGAATCAACTGGCCTATTGCAGTTATCATTTCTTCTTATGATCTTATGTTTTAAGTGTGACTCGTTTTCAGCACCGAATTAAACAGTCGAGTCCAAACGACATAAAACTCGGTTAACCTTCGTATGACCAAAACTAGCAGCAAACTCCCTTATAATTATCGTGGCAGTATATCAGGGTTTATATTTAACCGGGAGAACTGTGCCACTGTCTGCTTCGAATTGGTGGGCGAGGAGTATTTTTTCTTTCTTTGCTACCGTTGTTTAAGTCACCCTCTTTAACAAACTACCTAACATGGGCCACAGACCTACTGTGAACATAAGAAAATAAGAAGAGAGGACCACTGCAGCAGACCGGTTGGCCCATGCTAGGCAGCTCCTGGAAGAGTAACTGAACTACTAGAATGAGATAAGGATAGCAAAGAAGAAGGCTGTCCCTCGCCCTCCAAACCCTCCAGCCAAAGCCGGCAGGAAAATGTCAGAAAGAACACCACGCAGTATAGGAAAACTGGTGTGGACATTTTATAGGAAAGTGTGAAGGGAGAAAAAGAGACGATCATAGTGTAACCTGAAAAGGAAAAAAAAAAATGAATTAGTATTCGTTATTCGATTTTATTTTATATTTTTTTCTATACCCACCCCAATTTGTTGCATGCTTATCTAGCCTATGCTTGAAACTCTCAATGGAAGAGGCAACAACTACTTTACTAGGTACCTTCTTCCATTCGTCTACTACTCTATTACCTAACCAATTTCTGCCTATTTCCTTATCGAAACGGAATTTTTCTAGTTTGAAACCATAACTTCTAGTTCTATCCTGTATGCTCACTTTAACAAGCACGACAGGCGAAGACCATGGGCTAGTGGAGGGGGAGATAACACCAGCATCTAGCATGTCCTAAACCTGTTGGTCTTCCTCTGCCCGCTGCTTGGGGTTTTTCCGCCGTGAGGGCTGTCGGGTGGGGGGTCCCGTGGTGTGGATCTCGTGGCTTTTTTTTTTCTTTATGTGAGGAGGAAGGAACCAAAGGCAACGAGCCAGCATACTGTTCCTTCCAAGAGAAAAAGAAAATACAAGAGAGAGCCAAATTCAAGATCCAATCATTTCGAGATGCCTGGACACACTGTGTTTGAAAGACTAGAGATCATAGAAAGCAGGAAATACAGACAGAGGGAGACAGTTCCAGAGTTGACCTATTGCATAAATGAAGGGATGGGAGTAACGGTTAACTCTTGCATTAGAGAGTTGGACAGAAAAGGGATGAGAGTTTGCTGCTAGATGGGTGCTACACACCCGTTGTAGAGGTGGAGGAATGCATGCGACAGTTCAGAGGAGCAGTGACCATTGAAGTAGCGATAAAAAAGAGAAAGATGCAACAGTGCAGCGAAGAAACAGAGGTTGAAGGGAGTTAGTAAGAGGAGCAGAGTTAATGAGACGAAAAACCTTTGACTCCACCCTATTGAGAAGAGCTGTATGTGGGGAGCCTCCCCACACATGAGAGTTGTACTCCACGCAGGGGCGGATAAAACCCCTGTATAGAGTCAACAATTGTGCAGGGGTAAAGATGGAATGGAGTCGGCTTAGCACACCCAATCTCTTAGAAGCAGATTGTACAAGAGATGTATTATGATCTTTCCAAGATAAGTCCCGAGTAAATGAAACCCCAAGCATGTTCAAGGACGATGCAGGATTAAGCTGAATATTATTAAACATTAATGGGTATACCTGTTCAAGATTTTGTCGGGTTGATAGGTGCAAAAAAACTGAGTATTTTGATGCACTGAAAACAACCAGATTATTTTTACCCCAGTCAGAGATACGAGCCAAGTCAGACATTAGGTGTGCCATAGCCTCATCCCTTGTTCGCTGAAGTAACTGCTGAGATGGACGTTGCGGGAATCGAATGTAAAGGTGAAGGGTGGTGTCGTCAGCATATGAGTGGATAGGGTTAGAGTACAGCTTAGAAGGTCATTGATGAATAAAAGGAAGAGAGTTGGTGATAGGACAGACCCCTGTGGAACACCACTGTTAATAGATCTAGGAGAAGAACGATGGCTGTCTACAACAGCGGCTATAGAACGACCAGAAAGGAAGCTGGAGATGAAGGCACAGATAGAAGGATAGAAACCGTAAGAGGGCAGTTTGGAAATTAAAGATTTATGCAAGACTCAATCAAAAGCCTTTGAGATGTCAAGTGCAATGGCAAAGCTTGCGCGAAAGTCCCGAAAGGAGGATGACCAGGACGCTGAAAGGTAGGTGAGAAGATTGTCTGTGGAGCGTCCCTGAAGGAACCCATCCTGACGATCAGAAAGAAGGTTGTAATAGGACAGATGTTTTAAAATTTTTCTATTAAGAATAGACTTGAAAACTTTTGAGATACAGGATGTTAAAGCAATTGGGCGATAATTAGAGGATTGGGAATGGTCACCCTTCTTTGGGACTAGCTGAATGAGAGCAAACTTCCAGCAAGAAGGAAAGGTACAAGTTGATAGACAAAGGTGAAGGAGTTTGCCTAGGCAGGGTGTAAGTACAGAAGCACAGTTCTTGAGAACAACAGGAGGGACTCCATCAGGCCCATATGCCTTGTTAGTATTGAGGCCTGTGATGGCAGAAAATACATGAAGAAATTTTAATGTCAGGCATGAGGAAGTCAGAGGGAGGAAGTGATGGAGGAACAGCACCGGAATCGTCTAAGGTGGAATTGGAGGAGAAAGTCTGAGCAAAGAGATCTGCTTTATCAGTAGAAGAAATAGCTACAGAGCCATCAGAGTAGAAAAGAGGAGGGAAGGATGATGAGGTAAAGTTGTTAGAAAGGTTTTTGGCAAGGTGCCAGATGGAGCGAGAAGAATTCGGGTTAGAGAGTTGAGAGCATTTAGTACGGATGAAATTATTTTTAGCAGAGCACGATTCCAGGCAGAAACATATAAAAGATGTGATTCAGGGGTGGGTTTGCTCCTGTACCTTTTATAAGCCCTCTCCTCGTGGACAGCATTAGAACAAGCATGATTAAACCAAGGCTTTCGTGCATTAGTCACAGGATATGAGAAAGGAATGTATGCTTCCATGCCCAAGAGAATAACCTCCCTATTGCGTAATGCACACCCAGACAGCTCCCGGCCATGGAAGCAATAATCATTCCAGGGAAAATCAAAGAAGTACTGCCTGAGGGCCTCCCAATCTGCAGCTCCAAAGTGCCACAGACGACGTTTCTTTGGAAGGTCTGCAGGCCATACCGGAGCGATAGGACAAATTAAGGTGATAAGGTTGTGATCAGAGGAGCCCAATGGAGAGAAAAGATTAACAGTGCAAGCAGAAGGATTAGTTGTAAGGAAGAGGTCAAATATGTTGGAACTCTCTCCAAGGCGGTCAGGGATACGGGTAGGGTGCTGTACAAGCTGCTCTAGGTCATTAAGGATAGAAAAGATGTAGGCTTGTTCACCAGGTGGATCAGTGAAAGGAGAGGAGAGCCAAAGGTTGTGGTGAACATTGAAATCTCGTAGAATGGAGATTTCAGAGAAATTAGAAATGGATAGAATGTGTTCCATCGTAAAAGTAAGATAATCAAAGATTTTTTGATAGTCAGTAGAATTAGGAGATAAGTAAACATCACAGATATATTTAGTCAGAGAATGGCAGGAAAGCCGAAGCCAGAGTGTAGAGAATTCAGAAGAATCGAGTTCAGGAACGTGAGAGCAATATAAGTTGTTGCTTATATATACACAACAGGCTAAGGTATGTAGTTTGCCCGATATCTGCTGGGGCTGAGGAAAATAGGTCTTGGAAGTCTAGGAGGAGTTGTTGAAAGGTGTTAGCTTGATGTGGAGAGAGATGTTCAGGTAGAGAAGGTAGGGTGGGGGGTGAGGGGGGGCATCGCAAGGCTTGGCCTCCTCCATGTCTCCCACTATTAGTCCTCAGGGTAGGGTGAGCGGGGTGGTGGCGAGGTTCGCGATCCGTACCACTCACTGGTGGAGCGGGAGGAAGGTGGATGATAGTTGGCAGGAGAAGAGGATCCTCGGTGGTAGGTTGGGGGAGAACAGGATAGAAGTGCCGTTAGGTCTGTTCCGTTGTAGCCAAGCCTTGTCTTGGGAGGGAATGGTTATGGTGGTAGCGATGGTTGCGGGAAAGGTGGGGTGGAGAGTAGGCCGAGGGAGGAGGGGAGGGAGGAGAAGGGGGAGCTAGGGAGGGGACAGGATGGGAGGGGGGAGGGTGTGCAGGTGCAGAGGGGTTGAATGAGGGGGGCTGGATCTTTTTGGAATTTTAGGCACCGCTTGTGGCAGTCAATGGTAGCATGGAGTTTCTGTAGGATATCCAGCCCCAGGTAGCCGTCATAGGCATGGCAGGTGGAGTCAAACACGATGAATCTGTGTTTGGTGGAGACTTTCTGATGGGTACCGGTCCATAAGGCCTGGGTCTCCCTACATATGGGCAGGGGGCCATCCCCCATGTCTACGAGGTGGGCTGAGGTGGGGAGAAGTGGGCTGAAGGAGGGGGCGTGGTGGGAGTAGAAATGAGTATAGAGGCAAGATCTGGCCTCTCCCATGTCGACTAACAGTCTCGCCTTAACCCTGTTCAGCCTCATCTTGTCGTAGACTGGGGGGCAATATTTCTGCGAGATGGCCCCCACCACCATGGGGAGGTGGGGAGGCAGACCTGAAAATCCATTTGTTGTGTGGTGTTCTCCTCTTCATGCTCTATTTCCCCCATATCTGTGTAGGTGGAGGGTGGAGCATCCTCTTCCAGGTTGTCGTCTTCTAGGAACGAGACATTCTGGCGCCCCTATGTAACCACCCTGCGTCATGCAGCCTTCAGCTGTTCGCGAATGTCGTGGAGTGGACAGGTATGGCTGCAGGCTGTGATTTCCCAAGGATTTATAGGTATTAAGTTTGAGTTCTCCTTGGGGTTCGGGCATTTCTTGGGAGAGTGTGCTCATGGTACGAATGGTGGCGGCTCATGGTTGGGTTGGGATGGAGGTGGCTGTTGCTTCTGCTGAGCTGTCCTGTGGGTAGGGAATTTGCTGACAGCATTTATTGGCTGGGGGGTGGAGCGCGCAGCGAGAAGGCATCACACAAGTTGCATGTCCTGGTTGAGATCTCCCGAAGGGTCATATATAGTGAAATGTTCCCTTATGGTGCTCGGGAGGACTCTCAAGAGGGTGTTGAATATATGTTGTTCCCAGGTGGCTGTGTTGGTCTCCGGGTATGCAGCGGTGACAAGCCACCTGGCCTGAATGAATGTGTCATCCAGGTTGCCGTCGCAGACGAGGGTGTCCAGTTGTGACAGGGCGACATCTTTGCGCAGGGATGGCGTGACTGCCTGTTTCACTACTTGCACAAATTGTTCCCATTTCAATTCTGGGACGACTTTAGCAGCTATACTAGATACTGCCTTGCCCAGGTGTGGCAGCATGACCAATTTTTCCTCTATCATTCTCAGAGCCAATGTCTAATATGGGTTTGACCATAGCCAGGTATACATCGATGTCATATTGCACAGGGTCGAATTTTGGCAGTCGGATGTGGGGTTTGGCTGCCATTGTGCAAGATTTCCCCATTTTTGCTCCTCCTGTGTTCTGATCGGGTCAAGAACCACCGCTGGCCACCAGTGTTATGCTAGGTGTTTTTAGGTCAACTTCTCACCCTAAAGACACTAGCTACGGAGCAGGGTCCTCTTTCGAGACCAGAACTAGAACACGTTAACAGAGGAACAGGGCATAAAAACTCGGCAGGCTACCTAAACACATATATTGCCTTTTTTCAACTTCCTTACAAATACATACAATGGTACACAAAACAAGGCACAGGTACAGTGACAGGCTTATTAGTGGCGGTACCCACAACACACTATACATACAATGTGATTACCCTCAGTCAGTAACATATATGAATAATACATAGGGGTTGGAGATACAGTCCATATAGTCCTTCTTCCCACAGTCCTTGTGTATCGTTCTTAGTTTCTGGACTTAAGTAACTCGCATGGTATGTCAGAGTACACTGTCTATAGGTACGTTCACTATTGGCTTTCACTGCATCACCGTTCTGAGTTCCAACACACAATACGGGTATGATCAGTCTCTATTTCCTGTCGTAACAGTAGGATTGCACTATAGAGTTTCTTGGGCTGCTGAAACCTGGGTCTAGTCGAGGTGGCGCCCGGACATAGAAAGTTGGCCCATGGGCATGCCTTCCCGTAGGAGGCACGGGGCTATTACAGGAGGCATCGTGGCCTGGGCATGGTCCTGGTCAGGGGTGCAGGGCGGCTTCCTCCTGGCGGAGCCTCAACCTGGTGAGTGGCCCTCGGGACTGGGGTCAAACAGGGTCAGAAGTAGTTCCTGATGCCTCCTACTCTGGGCAGAGGGGTGGCATCAGGAGGAGCCTGGGAGGTCCCACCCTGGGGTCTGGGGGATGTCCCTGGGAGGCTGGGGACTGCTGTCGCCACGCTGCTGGACTGCCGTCAGGGGTTGGCTGCAGCAGCTCCTCTGGGTGGCATCTGTCAGGTCCGGGTGTCGGCTAGGGGCGATCCAAAGGACGTGGATCCCCTCCTCAGCAATCAGGCCCTGCCACCACTCCTCGAAATGCAGCTCCTCCTGGGAACCACACCTGTAGAGAGAGTGGGGAGAACGTCCTGTGCAGCCTCTGGTTGGAGGGTGGGCCGCGCCAGGGACTCTCTCCGACAGGGAAGCCCTAGAGACTGTGGCTGACCCTTCCCCAACACGGATGGTGGCTGATGTTGCGGTTCCACAGACCCTAAGGGCAGCAGCAGAAGGGCATATGGTGACCGACCCTTCCCTGGCACGGACAATGGCTGATGCCACAGTCCTGCCTCCCTCTGGTACACCAGCCGACATGTGTATGGTGGCTGACACATCCAACCTGGGGCATACGGTGGCCACCACTGTGGAGCTGGTTCCAGGTGTGGCTGCAGCAGAAAGGTGTACAGTGGCCAACCCTTCCCTGACATGGATGGTAGCCAATGCCGCGGTGCTGCAGGGGGCAACAGCAGAAGGACATATGGTGGCCGATCCTTCCCCAACACGGACGGTGGCTGATGCCATGGTGCTATTTGGGACTGTACTAAGACAAGTACCACCCCAATCCTTGCCAAGGCTGGCCCGGCCGAGATGTAGTTGTCCATCACTGCAAGGATGCTGCTGGTTGTGTTGAGGGAAAGAGGGACGTAGGGTCGTGACATACCGGGGCCCATCTCACTCAGACCCGGCGTACCCTTTACCTGCCCCACCGTGGTGTCTTCCTGGGGTGGGGGTGGGGTTGTGGCTTCGTCCTGGGGGGGGGGGGAATTCCTTGCAGGTGCATATCTCAATCAGCATATGGCAAGTAAGAGTTTTATATAAAAAATCTAACAACCAGTACTAATTCATTCTTTTTCCTTTTCATTACACTATGATAGTCTCTTTTTTCCTTTTGCATTTTTCTATAAAATGTCCATGACAGCTTTTCCATAGTGCGTGGTGCTTTTTCTCACTTTTTCCTGCAAAGTTTCTGCTGGAGGGTTTGGTAGGCAGAGAGACTTCTTTGCTATCCTTTTGTATTCTAAATCAGTCACTCTTGTAGGAGATGCCTAGCATGGGCCGACTGCCTTACTGTAGTAATCCTCCCCATTTACTGTATGTTATTATGATCCGGCTGTGGAGCAACAGGCTCTGTGTCTGGAGAGTGAGAGACAGTAGGCTGTGAGTTAGCAGGTTGTGAAGGAGCAGGCTCCGGTTCACTAAGCTATGGAATAGCAAGATGTGAGGCCGTGGAGCAGTAGTACGACTGTGTGGAGCTGAAAGCTGTGGTGCAGAAGACTTTGGGGAAGCTGTGGAGAAGCAAGGTGTGGGGTAGTAGTTTGTGGGGCAACAGGCTGTGAGGTAACAGGCTGTGAGGCTCTAAGGTTATAATGGATTTTTTTTTTAAAGAGATATCTGTCCAGGGTGGATGTTGCCAGAGTGAGTTATCATTCGTGTTAATGGTAATTATTATACAGGTGCACATATTGACCCAGCGAAAATTTTGTGAACAAGACTTGTGTTTAGTACGGTACTGTGTGACTGTGTGCAGGTGTTGTCCTCAGGGTAAATACATATCCCTGGCCTCCCGTGGGGATTGGCCGGGTAGGAGCATTTCCAGTATTGCCACCTAGTGTTCCTTGTTTTTGCACACTTCTGCCTCTATCTTCCACCGTCATTAACCTCGGCATGTTTCTTTTAGAGAATGAAATCTTTTCCTCTCAACTGAAGGATGGAATAGTGTTGATTTGCTTCCTTGTGTTGTAAATCTACCTATCTATCTATTGCCAGACGCCTTAATCCCGTACGGGGTGGCCACAAACAAATCGCCTCCACGTCGCCCTGTCCCCCATCATTTCACTGTCCTGCTCCCAACTCACACACCCCTCTCTCATATACCTGTACCTCTCCACTCTATCCCTCCATCTCATCCTTGGCCTCCCCCTCCCTCTCTCCTCCTCCACCTCACTCACATACACTCTCTTCGTCAGTCTCTCACCCTCCATTCTCTCCACATGTCCAAACCACCTCAGTGTGTTCCTCCTAACGCTTCCTATCACATCCACGCTCCTTTATATCCTCATTTGTCAGCCTGTCTCTCCATGTGACTCCACAGGCTCCTCTTAAATAACTCATTTCCACTGCTCTCACTCTTGACTTGTGTCCTTCCAACAACGTCCAAGCTTCACTTCCATACGTTAGAGTTGGTATCACAATACTGTCATGTAGTAACTTTTTCATTTCCATGCTCACTTCCCTGTTTCTTATCACTGCTTTCAAGGAACCAGCAACCTTTCTTCCTTGTTGTAAATTACAGACATAATATATGCGGGATTTAATTAATACACAGTGTTTATTTTTCTTACGAATACCTCTGTATAACATCATCATCATCATCATCATCATCAGCTGTTGAGGTCCACTGCAGGACCGGCCTATCCCTAGCGAACCAGGGACGATACAGCCAATGTATCTCTGCCCAGTGGCTTAGGCTGTCTGGTAGAGACCTGTATAACATAGTGTAACTTATTTTTATCAAAGAACATGTGGTTATACACCAAAACCACGGGGTGGCCACACCTACGAATGTCCAATTACTGTAACTATATTGGCTGAAGAAGGTGTGGCAACTGGCAAGACCCACCACTTTCTTTTGTTGTAATAGCGCTCTTAACCTTTTACAACAATAAATATTTCAGTTCAGTTCAATGTTTTTTTTTTTTCTTACTACAGTGTATTATACACACTTGTTTTTATATCAGACCTTTACACTGTTGCATAACAACATCCTTTCTTCTTATTACAAATAAAATGATGGAGAAGTAGAGTGAATGCAACGTCATACCATATATGTCGTTTACTGTGTTAAACGCCATCCACAGAGTGGTCTGTCGACCTCTGACAACACTGGAAAGTCCGCGTTAAACTGGCCGGTCTTGGTGTGGCAGGCCACCTTTACACTGTGTCATACTTCCAACTGACCCGTACAGCCAAGGCTATTTTTAGGTGGCCTTGGTACGGGCCACCATTTACACCCACCGTGTGTGTGTGTGTGTGTGTGTGTGTGTGTGTGTTCTTACCTAATTGTTCTTACCTAATTGTATCTTTACAGGAATGAGTCAAGCTGGTACTGTCCCGTGTCTTAAACCAGATTTATCGTACATATCCTTAAATTTGTGAATTGTTTTGGCACACACTATTACATTCGGTAGTGCATTCCATTGGTCAATTGCTCTGTTTGGGAAACTGAATTTCCTTACGTCTTTATCACCTCTCTTCTTATGCAGTTTTTTGCAGTGTCCTCTTGCTGATGCTTCTCCATGTGTTAAGTAATCATTTATGTCTATTTTCTCCTTCCCTGATATGCACTTATATAGCATTATCATGTCACCTGTTTTCCTTCGCTCCTGTAGTGTTGGTAGATTCAGTTTATTTAGTCTTTCTTCGTAGCTTAGGTCCCTCAAGCTTGGTATCCATCTTGTAGCAGCCCTTTGAACTTTTTCAATCTTGTCTATGTGCTTTTTGAGATGAGGACTCCAGACTACTGATGCATAGTCCAGGGTTGGTCTAATGAATGATGCTTTTATCCTTCTTAGCATGTCTTCATTTATGTATGTGAATGCTATTCTCATATTTGCAAGTAGTGTATACATGTTCCATACCTTCTCACTGATGTGGTCAGCTTTTATCCTTCTTAGCATGTCTTCATTTATGTATGTGAATGCTATTCTCATATTTGCAAGTAGTGTATACATGTTCCATACCTTCTCACTGATGTGGTCAGCCGGAGATAGTCTGTTATTGATGATCACACCTAGGTCTTTCTCTCTTTCTGATGTGTATAGGGTTTTATTTCCTAACTTATAATCCCAATCAGGTCTTTTTCCACTTTTACCAAACTTGATTACATGACACTTGTCCACATTGAATTCCATTTGCCATGTACTACTCCATTCATGAAGTTTATTTAATTCTTCTTGTAGCTCTTTACAAGAGTCTGTGTTAGTAATTCTCCTTTGTATTTTTGCATCATCTGCAAACATATTCAGATAGCTCTCATTTCCAGTGTTACTGTTTATATCATTTATATACACTAAAAACATGATTGGTGCCAGCACTGAACCCTGTGGTACTCCACTAGTCACTTCTTTCCATGATGAGTAGTTTCCTCTTAGTACTGTTCTCATTTCTCTTTTTATGAGAAAGTCTTGCATCCAACAAAACAGTTTGCCTCGAATTCCTCCTTGATGGTATAGTTTCCATAAAAGTCTTTGGTGTGGTACTGTGTCAAAAGCTTTCTTGAAATCTAAATAGATACTGTCCACCCATCCTTCCATTTCCTGTATTGTATTTGTTACTCTGTCATAGTAGCTCAACAGATTAGTAACACATGATTTTCCTTTTCTGAAACCAAACTGTCTTTCTGTTACCATACTGTGTTCTTCTAGATGGTTTACCCAAGCTTTTCTTATAAGCTTTTCTAATACCTTGCTTACAACACTGGTCAGTGATACTGGTCGGTAGTTGAGTGGATTTTGTCTATTTCCTTTCTTGAATAAGCGGACAATATTTGCTTTTTTCCAAATATCAGGTAGTTTACCTTGACTCAAGGATTTCTTGAAAATTAATAATAATGGTTTACTTAACTCCTTTGCACATTCTCGTAGTACCCAACATGAAATTTCATCAGGACCACTTGCTTTTCCTCTGTCTAATCTACTTAACTCCTCCTGTATTACTTTTTCTGCTATTTGTATATCTGGTAGTATGTGTGGACATGCATGTTCCACATAGTCCCTCTCAAAATTTTTTTCTTCTGTAAAAACTAATTGGAAATTCTTATTTAGTGCTTCACAAATATCCTTCTCTTGTGTATAAGTGATTCCCTCGTCCGTAATTGATTGTATTATATCTTTTACTTTGGTTTTGCTTCTGATATAGTTGTAAAACAGCTTTGGTTGATCACTACTTTTATTTATTATATCCTCCTCAAACTGTTTTTGGGCTTCCCTCCTTATTCTTGTATAATCGTTTCTTGCCTGTTTGTAATTATTATACGCCCTTTCACTATTAAGTCTTCTGTATCTATTCCACAACAAATCTCTTCTTTCTTTTGATTTTTTACATTCTGTATTGAACCATTTCTGTATTTTCTTATATGCTTCTTTGTGCTGTGGGATGTACTTCTGGACTCCTGTTTCATAAAATTCACAGAATTTTTTATATACAGCATTTAAATCTTGTCCTCTAAGCTCATTTTCCCAATCAATTTCTAAGAAATACTTCTTTAGGTCTTGATAATTTCCCTTTTTATAGTTTAGGCTCTTTTTGTAGCTGTCATTGCTGTTTACTATGTCATATGCTATCCTGAAGTTATAATTTAGTACTGCATGATCGCTTTTGCCGAGTGGAGGGTGATATATTAAACTGTCAATATCATTTTCTTGCCTTGTAAATATTAGATCTAGCACTGAAGGTACATCAAGTCCTCTTTTTCTGGTGGTTTCCCTCACATGTTGCGTTAGGAAGAACTCTTGTACGAGATCCAGGAGCTTTTGGTCCCAACAGCTTTCTTGGCTAATTATATCTAGAGTATTCCAATTTATATTTGTATTGAAATCCCCAGTTAGTATAATTCTTTCTGATTTCTCTTCCATTTTATGTAGTAATGATCTTAAACTCTGAATTGTACTCTCTGCCATGTCCTCATATTCATCTCTTTCCCATGTGTTTGATCTGCGTGGCATGTACAAATTGGCTACAATTGCTTTACCTTCAGATGTGTTGATCTCTACTGCAATCAGTTCTACTTGTGATGGTATATCTAGTTTTATTTCATTGACTTTTAGATTTTTCTTAGTTAATATTATAATTCCTCCTCCTTTTTTTAAATTTCTGTCTCTTCTCCATATATTGTATTCCTCTAAGTTTAGTATGTCATTGGATATCCTTGGTGTTAATTTTGTTTCAGTTAGGCATATTATTTGTGGTTCATTTTCTCTGACATAATCATTCATCTCTAGTAATTTAGATACCATTCCATCTACATTTGAGTACATCAACTTTATCTTCTTGTTTATATACTTGTCATGACATGGTTCTACTACCTTCCTCCTTTTTCTTCCATCCTGTTTGTGTACCACTTTCGTACCTGCAATCCTATTACTTTGTAAAAAAAACTTCTTCTTCTCCTCTTCCGATCTTCCCTCATTTTTTGTTTTTGCTTCCTCCCTTTTCTCTTTCAGTAATTCCAGTTCCTCTTGTGTTAGGCATCTTTTTATCCATACATTTTTGAACTCCTCTTTTTCCATAAGATTCTTTGTATTTTTTAGTATCTCTTCCACAGTGTTTACACTCTGGAAAGTCACCTTTAGAAGTCTTGTCTTGCTTTTCTCATATTTCCCTAACCTTTTGTGTTCCTCTATGTCTTTGTGTGTGTGTGTGTGTGTGTGTGTGTGTGTGTGTGTGTGTGTGTGTGTGTGTGTGTGTGTGTGTCTGCTTTCTCTCTGTCTTTCTCTCTCACTGTGTGTGTGTACGTGTCCCTGCTTTCTCTCTCTCTTTCTCTCTCACTGTGTGTGTGTACGTGTCCCTGCTTTCTCTCTCTCTTTCTCTCTCACTGTGTGTGTGTACGTGTCCCTGCTTTCTCTCTCTCTCTCTCTCTCTCTCTCTCTCTCTCTCTGTGTGTGTGTGTGTGTGTGTGTGTGTGTGTGTGTCCCTGCTTTCTCTCTCTCTCTCTCTCTCTCTCTCTCTCTCTCTCTCTCTCTCTCTCTCTCTCTCTCTCTCTCTCTCTCTCTCTCTCTCACTGTGTGTGTGTGTGTGTGTGTGTGTGTCCCCTGCTTTCTCTCTCTAGATCTCAGCACTCTCGCTGTGTGTGTGTGTGTGTGTGTGTGTGTGTGTGTGTGTGTGTGTGTGTGTGTGTGTGTGTGTGTGTGTGTGTGTGTGTGTGTGTTTCCCTGCTTTCTCTCTTTCTCTCTCACTGTGTGTGTGTGTGTGTGTGTGTGTGTGTGTGTGTGTATGTTTCCCTGCTTTCTCTCTTTCTCTCTCACTGTGTGTGTGTGTGTGTGTGTGTGTGTGTGTGTGTGTGTGTATGTTTCCCTGCTTTCTCTCTTTCTCTCTCACTGTGTGTGTGTGTGTGTGTGTGTGTGTCTGTGTGTGTGTGTATGTGTGTGTGTGTGTGTGTGTGTATGTTTCCCTGTGTGTGTGTGTGTGTGAGGGGAGTGCAATCTCATTAAGGGAGTATGGTGTAGGACAATGCATGGATTATTATTATTATTATTATTATTATTAGTTACATTTCGACTTTATTTCCACACCACCCAGGAGGTAAAAGTTTTGGCGCTTTTTTTTTTTCCAGAGGTTTCCCCAGTAGGCCTATTCCAGCTGGTGTGTGTGTGTGTGTGTGTGTGTGTGTGTGTGTGTGTGTGTGTGTGTGTGCGTATGACCCTGACCTACACCGGCAACACCGCACAAGCAATACTGCCAAGTTTTAGCGTCAGTATGTGTGGTCAGCTGTGAGAGGGGGAATTTGTCGTGTTGCCTGGCTCGTCACTCAACAGTCTAATACTCTCTCCACGAGCATACTTCTGCTCTTCACCAGTCAGGGTAATATTATGTTAGTGTGCTGCAGTGACAGTATAGTAAACCGATAAGACTACAGTATGAACACTAATGTTTGGTTAAAAACGATGTTTACTGTCCTGTTCTCGTCGGCATAGTGGACTTTGTAGTGCTGTTTTTCAGGACTTTGCGTAGTCTGCCCGTGACACTCATATAATTTATATATTGTTTCAAAATCGTTTTATCATTTATCGGTGATAAAGTGTAAGAACACAACCTCACTGTCAGTCCACACGTGGCCTTGCCAATTGCCATAGGCCAGAGGAACGGGGGGAGAGGAGGGAAGGAGGGAAACAAGAGTAGGCTACACTACAAGAAGGGAGGAAGAAAGGCGAGCGAGGGGAGGAGAGGGAAGGATGGAAGAGTAAAGGAGGAAATGAGGGTACAGAGGAGGAAAGGGAGAGGAGAGGAGAATATGGCTATCAGAAAGCAGGAGAAAAAGAGGCGAGAGAGAAGGGAAGGGATTTTGAAACTGAAAATACGGAAATTTCCAGAAACATTCAATGCATTAAACTAAATTACAGACTTTGAAAAGAACACTTTCCCTTATTCAGACTTGTAAAGATACAGTGTTATAATATTACCAGACAAAAAAGACTGAGAGAGATCTAGGAGTAATGGTTATTAGCAACCTTAAACCAAGGCAGTAATGTATGAATGCGAGAATTAAAGCAAATGTCTAGGATTTTTACCATGAAGCGTTATCAACAGGGCATCTGAAGTAATATTGCAACTTAATCTAGCATTAGAAAGGCCACTAATATGCCGCTTAGTTTTGGTGCCTGTACCATAGTCTATCTATTGCCAGACGCCTTAATCCCGTAAGGGGTGGCCACAAACAAATCGCCTCCATGTTGCCCTGTCCCCCGCCATTTCAGTGCCCTGCTTCCAGCTCACACCCTCCTCTCTCATATACCTCTCCATTCCATCCCTCCATCTCATCCTTGGCTTCCCGCTCCCTTTTCCCCCCTCCACCTCACTCATATACACTCTCCTCGTCAGTCTCTCATTCTCCACCCTCTCCACATGGCCAAACCACCTCACTGTGTTTCTCCAAAGGCTTTCTATCACATCCACATCCACGACACACCGCTCCTTCACATCCGCATTTGTCAGTCCGGATCTCCACGTGACTCCACAGGCTCCTCTCAAATAACTCATTTCCACTGGTCTCACTCTTGACTTCTGTCCCGCTAACAAGGTCCAAGCTTCACTTCCATACGTTAGAGTTGGTATCACAATACTGTCCTGTAGTAACTTTTTCACTTCCATGCTCACTTCTCTGTTTCTTATCACAGCTTTCAAGGAACCAGCAACTTTTCTTCCATGTTGTACTCTTTCAAGCACTTCATCCTCCAAACTTCCATCCTTACTCATCACACTACCCAAGTACTTAAACGTGAAAAACGCACTAAAATTTTCCATTTCCTCCTCATCCAACCTCGGTTTACATTCATTGACTTCACTTCTCTCGAAAACCATAACTTTAATCTTCCCTACATTCACCTTTAGATCCCGTTTCTTACACACTCTCCCAGACTCATCCACCAAGCCTTGCAGCTCCCTTTCGTCTTCACTTAACAACACAGTATCATCTGCAAACAACAGTACAGGGAGTTTCCAAACAGTGCCCTCTTTCATTAGGGCCACTCCAACATCCACTGCCCTACCTTTTATCTCTTTTATATCCCCATCCATGTACAGATTGAACAACCAAGGAGGCATGACACATCCCTGTTTCAGTCCAACCTTAAGGTAGAATAATTCACCCAGTTCACTATCCACACGCACTGCAGCCTTAGCACCCTCATCCATACTCTTTACAGCATTCAGCAACTTTCCAGCTACTCCATATATTCTTAATACTTTCCACAATCCTTGTCTATCCACCCTGTCGTACAGTATGCTCTCTACAAATCCATGAAGACCGCATACAACTTCTTTCCCTTCTCTAGAAACTTTTCCACTAAAGATCTAAGAATGAATATCTGATCTACACAATCTCTTCCCTTCCTAAAACCTCCTCCCTATTCTTCTCCAACAAATTCTTCTGTTATTTCCCGAACTCTGTCAATAAGTATCCTACCATATACTTTCCTGTTACACGAAGAAGACAAATGCCCCTATGATTACCACACACTTCTTTTTCTCCTTTTCCTTTGTGCAAGGGAATAATTATACCTGATTTCCAATCCTCCGGGACTCTACCTTGCTCCCAGGCCAATCTGCACATCTTCCACATCCATTCAACTACTATCTCTCCCCCATGCTTCAGCATTTCACCACACACTTCATCAATTCCTAGGGCTTTCCCCATTTTGACTTTCTTCATTGCGTCCACAACTTCCATCCTACTGATTTCTTCCTCTCTTCTCACATCCTTCCGTCTCCCAGTCATTCCCCAGCCACTTATACTCGCATTACTTTCATTCTCTATGTTCAACAGTTCCTTAAAGTGTTTTCTCCATCTGCTCACTTTTCCTTCCTTCTCCACCAGTAAACTAACAATTGTATCTTTCACTCCCCAACTAACTGCTTTGCCACCCTGTCTAACTCTCTTTTCCTCTTTCCAGAACATTTTCTTACAGTCCCTTCACTTTACACTCAAATTCCTTCCAAATTCCTCATCCACTTTCTTCTTACTCTCTTACTAATCTTTTCACCTCTCTCTTTCTCTCTACATATAACTCTCTCTTCCGTCTCTCAAGTTTTCCCGTGCCCCTGTTTCTCATCCACCCACTGTATGCTTTCTTCTTTTGTGCTACAGCCTATCTCACCTCTTTATTCCACCTTGCTCTTCTTTGCACCCCCTTTCGTTTTCTCGTCACCCCACACACCACCTCACATGCTGCACAAATTTCTTTGAATATCTTGCACACACCATCCATGTCCACCATTTGCTCCAATCCATATTTACCCAATCGTTCCTCCGCTTCTCTCCTTTATTCTGCCTTTTTCTCATCCTCTCGTAACCTTTCCACCCTCCTTGCATATACTACTTCCTGTCCTTCCCTTCTTCTATGTCTCCATTTCACTTGGACCTTGATTCTCAGAAAGTCCACTCCCCCAACCTCTACCGGTATATTCACTTGCATCCACTACACACCTTCTCATCCTTTCATCCACACACACATAATCATTGCCTTCCGTTCACCACCCACACTTCTCAACGCTCACCACGTATACCTATGGATCATTTTGTGCCTGAAGAGGATATTGGCTATCACCGACCCCCTCCCGGCACAAATGTCCACTATAGCACTGCCATTCTCGTCTGTCTCAGCAAGCACACCCCACTCTCCAACTGCTCCATCCACCTTCATATTCCCTACTGTACCATTCATATCGCCAGTCAAAAACACTCTATCATTTCTTTCAAAATTTTCCATGCACGCTTCTACATTTGTCCAGAACTTTTCTCTCACTCTGCTTGCATGATCTTGCGTTGGACCATACTCGCCCACATTCGCCCACATTTGTAGTCCAACTTTCAAACTTACACACACAGTCCTTGAGCCAACTGATCCATAATCTTTTATATTCTCCTTCCATCTGTTATACTCTACTATAGAATGACTATAAATTTGAACAAACATAAGAACAGAGGATAACTGCAGTAGACCAGTTGACCCATGCTAGGCAGTTCCTAATGGCGTAACTGAACTACTAGAATGAGATAAAGAAGGCTTTCCCCCGCCCTCCAAACCCTCCAGCAAAAACCGGCAGGAAAGCGTCAGAAGGAACACAACGCAGTATAGAAAAAGAAAAAAAAAAAACTGGCGTGGACATTCTATAGGAAAGGGTGAAAGGAGAAAAAGAGACTATCGTAGTGTAACCTGAAAAGAAAAAAAACATATTCGTACTGGTTATAAGATTTTTTTTTTCTTTAATACCCACCCCATATTTGTCATGCTTATCTAGCCTGTGCTTGAAACTCTGAATGGAAAGGGCAGCACCTACATCACCAGAAAGCTTATTTAATTCATCTACTACCCTGTTACCAAACCAATTTCTAATTATTTCTCTACTGAAATGGAAGTTTTCTACTTTGAAACCATTACTTCTAGTTTTATCCTGTATGCTTACTTGAAGTACCTTGCTAATATCTCCCTTGTTTATTCCATTCATCCACTTAAACGTCTCAATTAAGTCTCCCCCTACTTTACTCCTTTCTAGTTAGTGCAGATTTTCTTTTCAGGCTGTCTTCATATGAAAGGTTCCGAATATCATGTATCATTTTGTTATTTTTCTTTGTACATTTTCTAACGAATGTATATCCACTCTACAATACGAACATCAAAACTGCACGGTGAATTCTAAATGTGGCCTTACTAATGCTATGCAAGGTATTAATATTACTTTTGATGATCTATTGCTCACGCTTCGCGAAATAAATCCTATGACCCTATTTCCTTTGTTTCTCACACTAATACCCTGTTGCCTTGGTTTGCTGCCCTTATCTCATTCTAGTAGTTCAGTTACTGGGAGCTGCCTAGGATGGGCCCACTGGCCTATTGCAGTTATGCCTTCTTATGTTCTTATAATTCCTAGATCTCTCGCATTCCGATTTACTAATTTCTTTGTATGTAAGTTGTATTTTGTATCTCCAGTGGTCTTGCCTACATTAAGTACTTTACATTTTTCAACGTTATTCCATTTGCCAATTTTTAGACCATTTGGATAGTATATCGAGGTCCTTTTGTAGTTTAAGGCATTCGTCAGTCGAGTTAATGATACGCCCTATTTTTGTATCGTCGGCAGATTTGCTAATACTGCTATGGTATTTCCATTCCATCAAGTCATTTTGGGTGCTGTCGGCTACTGAGTGTAAAGAATGCATAAATGCCAAATCTTTAATTATGAATAACAAATCTCATTTTGGGTTATGAACTAATCGTAAATAAATTTTAAATACTCTGTATAGATTTATTTCTACAAAAAAGCTATATAGTTTTTATGGGTGATTCATTTTTTGAGAATTAAAAGTTACTTTGAATAAATTTAATAAGGTATAAATTTCATAAGGCTTGACAACGTTGTTTTTGCGATGGCGGCAAGTCATGCGGCCAATTAAAAATCCTACTTTTATATACGTGTCCCATTCATATGAAAAAAGAAAATGTTGGTGAAATACTAAGGGGAGACCATAGAGAGGTGCGACAAGAGACCGAGCAAGATGGGTAAACATCCCCAACTATCACGCGCCCCTTGTCCCCTCAGTGGAATCCACGAGAGGTACGTCACCCTGCTGCATTACCCTCTACCTGGACCAGCGTTCACCAGAATCGGGGCAGGATCGGTGTGCCAACAGACTCCCCAGGTAGGACCACGACGATGCCCACCACGCTCATCGAGGAAAGGACGCCCACCATGCTCCTTTCACCTACAGCCCCAAGCAGGACTGTGAAGACGCCCACCGTGCTCGTCAGAGAGGGAATGCCCACCGTGCTTCCCTCACCTGCAGCCCATGCTGAGAGCAGGACTGTGATGACGCCCACCGTGCTCGCCAAGGACGCCCACTCTGCTCCTCTCACCTGCAGTCCCAGAGCATAGTATAACCATGGGGGTGCCTACCATGCCCGTCGGGGAGGGAACGTCGACTGTGCTTCCCTCATCTACTAACCCTGCGGAACCCACCGAGGGTCGCACCCCTTGCTCGCCTCACTCCTCCAGAGGCCAAGTGGGACATCCCTTCAGCTCTCCTCACACCACTGGGGGCAGAGCCGGCTCCCCAGCTGAGTCGCTGCTGGAAGGGGTCTGGAGCGGCCCTATAGTGAGTATGGGGGTATGCTCACTACAACCAGTGCTCCTATGTCACCAGTTGCTGTCGGACTCCCGGAGAATGAGAAGCCATATGCAGCCCCTGTCGGACTCCTGACGAAGGTGAGACCGCAGACACCAGTCACAGAGGGATGCCCCCAGGACTCCTGGCCGAGACCTCTCCAGACATGCCTGCAAGCTCTCCTCCACTGAGGGTAGGTGCAAGGCAACGCACCTACTCTACTTATTCGGCCCCAGCCCCAAAGGTCGACGCACCTGCATAGGCCCCTCCAGTGAAAGGCCACCCTCTACCTCACCCAGCAGCCCTCACCTAACAGTCCAGCATACGACAGTGGCCCCGTTCCCCTTCAGAGAGTGCACACCTGATGGGACCCCTCCCATGCCTGGGTGCCACCTGCAATTATCTTATCAGCCATAGTCCCAAACTCCAATCCCTGTATCTCCCACAGCATGTGTAATCTATCACATTGTATTTTGCCAAGTCACTGTACTCTTTATGTGTAATATAAGTGTAAGATGGTTAGCCTGTGATTTTGAGCCTTTTTCCTTGGGTTCCATGCTCTGGACCCGGTCTTGGAAAGAACCCAATATCAGACCCTCATACTCAGAGAGCAAGAAGTTGATCTCTGAGCACGTGGCATAACAGTTGGCTTCCCGGGAGTAGATGTGGCAGCATCACTAGTAGTCATAGTCCTGAGGGAACCACACCCAAAGTTACTCGATAGAACAGAATAACCATAGTGATTTTTAAGTGTAGTTTCTATTCCCCAATCTGACTTACATCCATATATTAAAACTCTAGTTTCGTCCCTCCAGGCAGCATTCTATCCATTTTAAGATACCGCCGTCTATACTGTGTGTGCGAACCCTTCTGACAAGCCTCTTGTGTGGGATCCTATCAATGCTTTACTAGAGTGAAGATAAATCATATCATCCTCTTTATCGTCATCTAGTACCTCAAAGACATCCGAAAAGAATGACAACAAGTTTGTGAGGCTGGATCGTCCTTGTCTGAATTCATCCTGACTTTCATTTATAAGATTAAATCTTTCTAAGTGTTCCTAAATTTTATTTGCCAATATTGACTCTAGCATTTTTCCTACTATCGATGTTAGACTTATCGGACGATATTTTGATGCAGATGCTTTATCACCTTTTTTAAACTGGGCACTACATTTGAGGTCTTCCACGCCTCTGGAACTTCTGAATTTGAAGAATCATTAACTCCTTTGCGCCAACTGATGTGTACAGCTGTCACGATTTTAGGCACGTAGCAACGCCAGTTGACTTGTATAGCCCCAGGTGTCTTCCAGTCACCCTCTGAACCTGCAGCCATTTTCTGTGACAACCATGGGGTAGATAGGTACCCAAGCTAACCCACTGATGCATGGCTCAGTCTGTATATGGCAATGGTAGGGTGTAGAGTGATGTCTTCCTCATCCTTCTCATCCGATTCCGCTCCCCTGTGCGTAAGGCCAATTGCATTATTGACCCTCGTGAAAGTTCTGCCCTTACCACCGGGGAAAGGGCTCCATGACTGAGCAGATGTGTGGGAAATAGTGTGTAGTAAACAGGTATGTACAAGTGTTTTTTTATATATAGATATGTCAAATGTTAGATAAGTTATACCTAGTAAGTGTTATGAAATAAATGTTTTATAACAAGTTTTACAAGTGCATTGCAATAAGTGTCACTGTTTATCATTAATTAACGCTGTAAGTGGTTGATTCAATTCTTTGTTTCCTTTATATACGCTTGCAAATATATATACATGTATATATATATATATATATATATATATATATATATATATATATATATATATATATATATATATATATATATTAGGCATGAACTTAAACTTTTTCATTACTTCGTCCTTACTCATTGTTATTTTACTAGGAATACTTTTCCGTATCATCATCGTAAATATTTGCTGCTTAAGGGACCAGATCAATATTTTCCTTGATAAATACTGATACTAAATAGTTTTTAAAGACTGAGCGCATTTCTTTATTTTCACTAGTGATGTTACCTGAGTCTTTTCGAGGAGATCCTATCTATTTTTGTTTCTCATTTGGTACATTTAAAAAAAAAAAAAAAAAAAAAATTGAGGTTTTCTTTCAATTTCCGAGCAACCTTAATTTCAAAACCTCATTTTGCTTTCCGTATCTCCCTCTTTCCTCATCTATTCAAAATCGTGTAACGCTTACATAAGTGTTCCTTTCCCCTCCATATTTTCCTATATATTCCTTTCCTTTGGCTTATGAGGTGTTATAATCTGTTGTTTAACCATCTTGGTTCTGAATTATTCATTCTAATGCTTTTAAAAGGAAATATCTATCATGGCCTCTGTGTATTATATTCTGAATGGCTGCTTGGTTATGTGTCTGACTTACTCTCTGTTACCTGAACTACACTCCCACCCATATCCTGTCCCTCACCTTTGACCTGAGCTTCCCCAGTGATCCAACTCTCTCTCAAGTACCCAGTCTGTCCATGGAATTTTTTTGCATTTCAGGTTCTTAATACATCAATATCTCCCAGTCGAAAATTAGGAACGGTCGAACAGTTATCAATAGGACACATCCCGCCAAAATTTAAACATATTTTTTTAAATAATCACTATTACCGAGTCGTCCGCCAACTTCTATATCACTAATGACGTTTTTTATATCAGACAGAAACAAATCTAGTATATTATTACCTCTGGTGGGCTTGCTGATACTCTGATTAAGGAAATTATCCTGTACTACCTCTAGATATTCCTCTGCCTTTGCATTCCCTGTCTAATTTCACCAATCTATCATTGGCAGGTTAAGATCCCCAACAATTATTGCTAAGCTGGACTGTGACACTTTCCTAATTTCCTTCGATAGGTGTTTACTACCTGCTCTACTTAATTTTGGAGATCTGTAAATAGCCCCTGAGACTAATTTCTCCCTGTCCCTATTTACTTTAATGTCAGCCTTTTTCTAACAGTTTAATGAATCTTTTATATAAATAGCTACCCCGCACCCCATTCTTCAAAGACAGTTTGACACAAAACTATTATAGCCCTTCATTTGATATTCTGTTAAAAATTCTCAAGGGTCTGTATTCATCCAAATTTCACTAACATTGGCAACGTTTATTTTCTCTATACAAATTAAACCCTCAGTTCATCCAGTTTAATACGTAAACTACTGCTGTTTGGTTTGTATAGTACACTTTCAGATTATTACAAGTACTTATGCCTCTACAGTACGATTTACTTTTATTGTTTTTGTTAATAACTGGAAAATTCTTTACTAATATAACTTTTTTTTTATTATTATCATCACTTACCGTTCATTTATCATCGTTTGCTATCTCCTCTATCATTGCCTGCTCATTTTGAGGTGCCTGAGTGAATGGACATACATGTTAAATTCTCGATGCATCTATGCAAACGTAATGATAATGATCATTGCGTGAAGTTGTTGCTTCCTATATGTCTAATTCTCAACCTGGAAAGAAAAAAAAATCTATTTCCCTATCTATGGTACTAGCTAAAGCAGTAACTCCCTGTCTACTGAGTCCGATTTGACCTATACATTGCACTCCATCCACAAAACTGGTCCCAGCTGTCAGTGGAAGGTACTGCATTAACTGTGCAATACATTTCAAGGTGGCAAGTAAATGTATCACCCGGTCAGCCATTTCCTCCCAACCTCCCTCCTTGGCAAACAATTGAGTACTACAGGGGTCCCTCCCCTCTCCCTAAGCTTCTCCAACATTTTCTTGTATTGCTGCCACACTACCCACTCCTTTGCCTACCAGTATCATTGTCTCCTATATTAAGGCAGACAGTGGATTTATCTCCACTATCCTCCATGATATTTGCAATTTTTCCTAACACATTACCTGTGGAAGACACACAGGTTTAGTGAGTGGAGTATAAAATGCTGTATTGAGATATCTTACCTGTAAGTCTCCAACAAAAACATTTTCTTACTTTTCTTGATCTCAGGATTCCTACAGGAACTACTCTCACCCTTCTTCTTCTCTACTTTCCTCTCTGCTTTCCCATCACATTTGTCATGTAATGTGTCGAATATATTTGTGGTTTTTATCTCTTCTTGTTTCTTAACCCGAGGCATCCTGTCAACGTATGGGTACATCAGAAGTTTTTTTCACACTGACACCTGTCGATGTACTGGTACGTTTTGCAATTGCAAGGTCCATCATTTGCACATTTTTCAAGTTTTGCAGGTGATTTTTGGTAGACATATGGACGGTGGGTTTTAGTGCCGAAGTGGTGACATGTGGAGGTGTGTAGGAGGACTACTGGGCCTTGGGATAGGCCCTGAGGCCTTTGCCCAGAATCGGATATATTTAAAAAAAATATATATATATTATTATTGATGTCCTGTTGCTCACGCTTCACGAAATAAATCCTAGGACCTATTTGCTTTATTTTTCACATGTATACACTGTTGCGTTAGTTTTAGGTCATTGCTAACAAGAGGGTGTATGTATTGTTATGTGCAAGAGATGAATGGAGAATATAAGAGAGTATGGATCAGTTCGTTCAAAAAGTGTGTGGGTAAGATTGAAAGTAGGAATACAAACGTGGGTGATTGTGTGTGTGTGTATGTGCCAATGCAAGATTGTGAGGGCAGAGTGAAAGAAGAGTTCTGGGCAAATGTGAAAGCATGCATGGAAAAGTATGAGAGGAATGAGAGTGTTTTTGATTGGAGATATGAATGGAAAGGTAGATGTGAGGGTGGATGAAGTAGTTGGTGAGTGGGGTGGGCCTGCAGGAGAGCATGAAAGTGGCGGTGCTCTAGCAGACATTTATGTGGGGAGGGGGTTGGTGATATCCAGTACCTTCTTCAGGCTCAAAATGATCCACAGGCATATGTGGCAAATGATGAGAAGGGTGGGTGGTGAACTTAATGAATGGAGGGTCATAATTAATTATGGGTGTGTGGATGAAAGAGTGAGAAGATATGTAATGGATGCAAGAGCATACAGAGGTTGAGGGAGTGAACTTGGTGATGAAAGTCGAGGTACAAATGCACTGGCTGAACAAGAAGAGGGAAGGACAAGCGGAAGTAGCCCACACAAGGAGGGTAGAAAGGTTGCAAGAAGATGGAAAAAAGGCTGAATATAAGAGGGAAAGGGAGAAGCGACTGGGTAAATATGATCTGGAGCAGATGTGGGAAGTGGAAGGTGTGTGCAAAATATTTGCAGAAGAAATACGTGCAGCATGTGAAGTGCTGTGTGGGGTGAAGAGAAGATGAAAAAAGGGTGCAAGGATCAGCATAGTGGATTGAAGAGGTGAGACAAGCTGTGGTGGATGGGAGGCAGAGGCATGGAGGAAGTTGAAAGACAGAAGAGAGTGTTATATGTGTAGAGAGAAAGAGAAAGGTGAAGAGATTAGTAAGAACGAGTAAGAAGTGAATGGATGTGGAGTTTGCATGGAATTTAAGTGTAAAGTGGAGGGAATGTAAAAAAAAAAAAATGTCCTGGAAGTAAAAAGAGTAAAGCAGGGTGATAAAGATGTTAGTACAGGAGTGAAAGATAAAAATTGTAGATTGGTAGTTGAGAAAGGAGAAAAAGTGAGCAGATAGAGAGAACACTTTAGGAACTGTAAAAACACAGACAACGAATGTAATGCGAGTACTGAAAAGCACTCAGAGAGCTCAAACCCCGTCATTGCCATTGCCAATAAAAAGGACGAGGACCAGGATCCACTCCCAAATTTAATTAATTCTTTCTTGGTCCATGGCAGACCACAAAATTTCGTTGAAATTCATTTATAAGTTTTGGAGATGTTGTGCGGGATGCTGCAGATAAGGATTCAAATTCGCCACACAATTTAATAATTTCTTCCATGGCCCATGGCCCACCCTTCCTCAAAACTTCCACCAAATTTCATGAAAATCCATTCAAAACTTTTTGATTAATCCCTGATCCAGACCCGTGAATATATGATCCGGATCTGGACCTGGATCGGCCCCCAGATTTTATCAATTCTTTCTTGGTCCATGGAGCACCTTTCCACAAGGTAAAATTGAAATTTATTGAGAACTTATGGAGAAATTGTGTGGGATACTCTGGATCCAGATCCGGATCTGGCCAAAAATGTAACCATTTATTCATTGCCTTTTGGCCCACCGTTCCACAAAATTTCATCAAAATCTGTTCTTAACCTTTTGAGTAATCCTGCTAACAGACAGACAGACAGACAATCAAGCAAACAAACCAATCCTGGGTAAAACATAGCTTCCATGGCGGAGGGAAAATAAGTACCTGGGGAATGGCTAGGGAGAAAGAAAGAGGTGAGAAGGGAGGAGATCAGTAAGATGGAAGCAGTGGAAGCCATGAAGAAAGTCTCATCTATCTATCTATCTATCTATAGCCCGACGTCTCTAATCCTCGCAAAGAGTGGCTGCAGACAAAACGCCTACAAGTAGCTCTTTCACCCAACATTTGAATACACTCCCCTCAACTCACCCCCCCTCCCTCATATACCTCTCAACCTCCATCCCTCCTCTCCCTCCCTCCACCTCACCTACATACACCTCTCTTAGTCAGTCTTTCATTCTCCATTCTCTTCACATATCCAAACCACCTCAGTGTATTTTTCCTAATCTTCTCTTAACCACATCCACATCCACCCCACAACGTTCCTTCACTTCTTCATTCATCAACCTGTCCCTCCACGTCACTCCACATGCTCCTCTCGAGTAACTCATTTCCACTGCAGTCACTTTTGACTCTGTTCCCCTTTGCAAGTGTCCACGCCTCACTTCTATACTGGTCAGGGTAGAGATCACAATACTATCATGCAGTGACTACTTGATTTCCATACTCACCTCCCCCTATATCTCATCTACTGCTTTCAGGTGTACCAACAACCTTCCTCTCCCTGCTGTACCCTTTCAATGCGCACTTCATCCCCCAAAGTTCCATCCTTACTCATCACACACTACCCAAGTAATTTTGAATGCATCATTCTCCGTATCCTCAAACGCCATCCAACCTCACTGGCAGCTACTGTGTGACTTTCATTCCTCTCAAACACCATAACTTTACTTTTTGTTTACATTAACTTTCAGAAGAAAGTGATATATATATATATATATGTATATATACATATATATATATATATATATATATATAAGTAATCCCTCCAATATCCAACGTAATAGAAAGCTTCATAGGCATGTCCGGATAGTGGTCCTGTCCGGATATTAGGGCCCCAGCCTTCTGGACTTGTACTTATGAGACCCTAACTCAGAAAAACACTCTTATATGGAACTCCATCTGGACATGCATAGCACCTATTTTTAAGACCCAGATCACACCAATAAGGGACATAAAAGACTGAAATAAATGCAAAAGAAGCATAAAAATGAGGTTTTTGAGGTAGGTTTATACAATATTCAAAATTCTGGGTACTTACAAGTCCCTGGCTCCTGGACTATGGTAGTTATGGACCCTAACCTAGCCTAACTCAGAAAAACACCTCCCTACTGCACATGCATAGTAACCTAAAGACACAGCATATTCACAGCAATAAAGGACATAAAAGCGTGAAATGAGGTGTCTGAGGTAAGTATAGTATGGAAAATACAGTAGAGTATAGTATGAAACATTCTGCCTACTTACAGCAACTCCATGGCCGTCTTGATGAATAACCGCCTCCTCTCAGGACTCTGACAGTAAGAAGGATTTCCTGGAAGCACTTGCAGTACACTGTTCATGAAGTCTTGCACTGAACGTAGTCATTCGCACTCAGAAGTCCATTCTCTTTCACAGTGCACACTCTTGTCTTACTTATGCTCCATTGTAACTAGTAAGTGTTGCACTCTGCATTTTTAGTCTTTCCACTCTTAAAACCATTTTCTAAACCAAAAACACAACAAGTTAATTTTATTGTTAAATTTAGTCCAAAAATTGTTTGTCCTTTTCCACTCACAACTCTAAATTGTGTTAAAACACACGTAATTGCACTGTTTTTTTCACTGTACAACACTGTAAATTCCCGTGTGGTCTAGTGGAGAAGTTCTTGGCGTCTCTAATCACTGTCAAAGTCTGAGAGAAAAGCACAGGGAGGTGACCTAGGGGTGCTGGTCGCTGAGTCGCGATGATGGCGTACCCACTGCAGACGACTCTGAATGACAGACGCAAGCTCACGCGTCGAGCGGTGACTCCACCATGGCTGATGTGCTGGGCTGTGGCTCGGAGCATGAGGGCCTGTCTTGGGAAGGCCATGGAGTGGAGCCAGGGCTGGGCACAGCGGGGGCCACGGGCCTGAAAAAGCTGTCAATGGTTGATTGACGCAAGGAACGACGATTCTGACAATTTATGATGCGCTGCCTGAAAGCACGCACTTCCCTCCACAAGTCCCAAGGGCCCCATCTCTCTGTCGCAGTCCGGGTGTTCCAGGGTAGTCCAGAACGAACTCTAGGTGTTTCCAGAGTGCGCTCAGCTTGGGGATGGTTGGAGTTGTGTCATGCTGAGAGGAGTCCGCATCATCGTCGCCATCCTCATCGGAATCTTCAAGCTTGGTACTGACACCTGCAACTGAAGATGCGATCTCGATATCAGACAGGATCTGATACCCAGGATCGCCCTCATTGTCATCCAACCACTCACGCACGTCATCCACATCAACATCGTCGCCGTGCATACGTAGACATGCATGGAAGTCATCCACGTCAAAACCTAGGAAATCGTACTCAGCATCCATTCCAAGAAGCAGATGAGACCAACCATTTTCTAGAGTCTTGACAGGGATTTCCTTCCATGCGCTGGCCCAGTTGTAGATTGCAGACTTGATGTTGTAGCGGCGAAGGTTTTCCAAAGTTCGGTGGCCTCGCGTGTCCCGTCCCTCCCTGCGCTCGTCCTCGTCCTCGAGAACAACCATCACCTCGTCCAGGAACTTCCAGCAGTATAGGTGCTTCATTGCTATGATCACTCCTTGGTCCATTGGTTGGATGAGAGCAGTAGTATTAGGCGACAGAAACATGCACCTAATGCGGCCATTCTCAGCCACCAAATCCTTGTCGCACGGGTGGACAGGTGCATTGTTGAGGAGAAGGAGGGCCTTTACCTGGTCGCGTGGGATTCCCAGTTTCTCTGTCTGGTAATGTATGACCTTCTTGACGAAATGGCTGTGGAACCAGTCTTTGAAGATCTGGGCTGTGAACCATGCCTTTAAAGAATGGTACCAGACGACAGGAAGGACATACATCACCCCACGAAGACACCGAGGCTGCTTTGCACGGCCAGCAATAACAGGCTTAAACCGGTGCATGCCGTTGGGGCACTGGCACAACACAAAGCGGATATCCATTGCTTGAGAGCTATGCAGCCAGGTACACGCTTCTCCGTCTCCTCGGCTAGAGTGTTCGTTGGAAAAGAGCGATAGAATAAACCAGTTTCATCAGCGTTGTAGACTTGACTGAGAGTGAGGCCCTCCCTATTGATCAAGCCCTTCACCTTGTGCCGAAACTCGTCAACTCCATCCTCAGTAGCGTCCAAAGCTTCTCCATGAGACTTATGGTTGGTAAGGCCATGCCGTAACTTAAACACGAAGAGCCAACCCTTGGATGCCTTGAAGTCTAGGGCGTCGTGAAGCCTGGCGAACTTCTCAGCAGCAGCCTTCAGCTCCATACCACATACCATCACACCAGCACCACGTTGCTGTCGATACCAAATCAACGTGAAGCAGTCGACTTCAGCAAACTTGGGAGTAAACATCACCTTCCTCTCCATTTTGCGTTTGCTTCTCGACGAGAAGTCAGCCATGTACTGCGTGAGTTTGTCTCGGGATCTCTTAATATCAAACAAAGTAGATCGGGCAAGGTTAAACTCGCGGAGGATGCGTGAAGAAGACCATCCCGTATCTACTTTCTCCAATATCTCCCGCTTCTTCTCCAGAGTCAGTACCACTCTCTTCCTCTTCTCAGGCACCGGGGCCATCATCACACACACGAAGGAGAGGCACGAGAGCAGCAGGAGTGCCTGTGCAGGTAAGGCACCACCACAAAAGCGAGCACGTGGGCAGCCATGACGACAAGCATTCACTCGCGACAAGAGACAGGCGGAAAGTGGGGAGGACGCAGGGGTGCTCTAGCGGACGTCGGAGGAATGACACGCCGCAACAAAGCTGTCCCACGCCCCGCGTGCAAAGTTCAAATTAAGGCCGGGAAAAAATTGTTTTTTTTTTCGATTTTTTTGCGGTTTTTGGACCATTTTGGGAATATTGGATCCCAGGACGATTATGTCCGGTTAGTGGGGATGTTCAGATAGTGGGCTTTGGGATATTAGAGGGGTTACTGTGTATATATATATATATATATATATATATATAAGCCGTGCCTCAGTGGGTTAGAGCACTCCGCTCTGACCGAAGGATCGAATCCACCCAAGGGTGATTTGTAGACATCAGGAAGGGCATCCGGTCATAAAATGCTACACGCTCCAATCCGAAGTCCTCTACTCAGGGGTAACGCCTTAGCCCTTCGGGGATACCTGGCGTAAAACCAAATTATTATATATATATATAAATATTTATATATATATATATATATATATATATATATATATATATATATATATATATATATATATATATATATATATATATATATATATATATATATATATATATATATGTAAGTATATATATATATATATATATATATGTATGTATATATATATATATATATATATATATATATATATATATATATATATATATATATATATATATATATATATATATTATCTATGAGTTATTTAAGAGGAGCCTGTGGAGTCACATGGAGAGACAGGCTGACGAATGAGGATATAAAGGAGCGTTGTGGTGTGGATGTGGATGTGATAGGAAGCGTTAAGGGGAACACACTGAGGTGGCTTGGCACATGTGGAGAGGATGGAGGGTGAAAGACTGACGAAGAGAGTGTATGTGAGCGAGGTGGAGGGGGGAAGAGGGAGGGGGAGGCCGAGGATGAGATGGAGGGATGGGGTGGAGAGGTATATGAGAGAGGGGGTGTGAGTTGGGAGCAGGGCAGTGAAATGGCGGGGGACAGGGCGACTTGGAGGTGATTTGTTTGTGGCCACCCCAAACGGGACGAGGTGTTCGGCAATAGATATATATATATATATATATATATATATATATATATATATATATATATATATATATATACTCAACCCTCGGTTATCACGGGTTCCATTTATAGCGTATCTCCCTATCACGTCTATATAAAAAACTACCCAAATACCTTTTATCACGCACTCAATGCCCGCTATCGCGCACCGGGAATGCTCGAAATTATCAAGAAGGCCGGGCTCCGGTGCTCCGCCCAGCCAACAAAAGCTTCACTCCGTGATTGGTCGTGTGACGTCAGCGCCAGCCAAGCGCTGATTGGCCGCCTGACCGAGTCTCCTGCCAGCCAAACCATTCAAGTGCGCACCCTCAGACCGTGAAGAGTGATAACGAGAACAATGACCTTTTTTATATGACCCATGGCCAACGTACCCTTCCCTGTCCCACTCACTATTACCCAACATAATGCTACTGTGGCACCTGGCAGGGAAATAAAGAAAAGGAAGAACCTAAGTTATGCAGATAAACAGGAAATATGAAACTTATAGACAATGGAGAGACCAAGCGAAGTGTAGGGAAGAAATTTAACATCAGTGAATCAACTGTGAGGGGTATTTATAAGAATCATGATCACATCATAAAACATGCTCATTTTTGGACTATTGTATGTTAATATGTGGTACAAAATGGGTATCTTAGGGGTAAAGATTAAGGTCATGGCACCAATTAGAATTATTTCCATAAGTTCTTCAATTCGGCTATCATGGTTTCGGCTATAGCACAGCCATAGCAGGACCAATTGGGAGTGATAGCCGAGGGTTGAGTGTATATATATATATATATATATATATATATATATATTTATTTATATATATATATATATATATATATATATATATACATACATATACATAAACTTTTTCACAAATTTCTTATATTATATCCTTCCATGAGATTGATGAAACAAATGCCAATGTCATTACCACAATTCACCTCTTTCCCATTTCTCCATATACAAGGGAACTTTAACTGATTTTCAGTTTTATACCTACCATCGTCCTGTCTAGACAAGTTACTGATAATTCCAGATCCATCCAAGGCCTGGATGTGAAACATATTTTACCATTTCGTCACACATTCCATCAGTCCTTGGTGCTCCCTCAGTTTCAATTTCTTCTTACCCTCACACACACTTTCATCCTACTGATCCTGTTCTCCTTTTTGCCTGTATTCATCCCGTCATTCCCCGTCCATTTACACTCCTACTACTTCGCTTTCTGCATTCCGGAGGTGATTAAGATGTTTTTTACATCTGACCGCTGCTTTATTTTTCTTAGTCTCATGACTGATTTATCTTGCGCCAATGTTCAACCTCTCCTCTCTTCCTGTCTCACATTATGAACCTCCTTCTTAAACAGCTTATCAAATTACATAGCCCAGCGTCATGTCTTATATCCTGCAGGTAAAGTGAAGGGGAGAGCAGCCGTGACCGAGGCCAACCGGACTCACCAAGGAACCTGATGTGCACTGCTGACGGTGGGCTGAGGCAGAACTGCTGCAAACACTAAGTCCTGAAACTGCAGAAGTACAGTTCTGGACAAATTCCGATCTTAAACCATGACCAGAAATTCCTTGCCCTGAAGAGATTTTCTATGGACTGGATTTTCAGCTCAGCTTTGAAAAATTGTTTAATCGATTAATAACTTTTGTTTTCTTAAATACAGTAATTAGAAATGTGCTCAGTTCTTGTAGCTAGTGAAAATTTATTAGTAGACCACAACCTTCTTGTCAATTTTCATCCAATTTTCAAAGAGAGAGAGAGAGAGAGAGAGAGAGAGAGAGAGAGATGCGAAGCAAAGAGAAATACAAGTGTAAGAAATGTGGTAAAGAGGCGGTTAACATGGCATATCATAAGCCTACTCACAGTGGCCAGAGAGACCACAAGCGTGTGGAGTGTGGCAAACAGTTTAATTTATAAGTCGTGCCTTAACAAACACATTCTTACCCACACTGGTGAGAAATACTACAAATGTGGCGTGTGTGATAAAACCTTTGCTAGGAAGAGCACCCTGTCCCGGCACACAAGTATCCACAATGGAGACAGGAGGTACAAGTGCGGGGAGGTGTGGCAAGGCTTACACATACAAGCACAATCTTACTGATCACAGTGCCATACATACAGGTGCCAGGGAACTACAAATGTGACCTATGTGGCAAGATATTTTATTTCCTTCAGGCGCCTTGTATAACCATGTGAAGACCCACACATGTGACAAGAAGTTCAAATGTGACGACTGTGGAAAGGCATTCCTCCTAAAGTTCTAACTCCCACGGTTCACCTGGCTGTTCACACAGGAGCCAGGAACTATGTGTGTGGTATTTGTGGTAAGGGTTTTACCCAAAATGGAAGCCTCAGCACACACATGCGTATTCACGCAGGTGAGAAGAAATACACCTGTGCTGACTGTGGAAAGGCATTTATTAAAAAGTGTAACCTAAGAAAACATATTCGTATACACACTGGAGAGGTGTGTTAGTGCACTTTATGTGGGAAAGAGTTCAGTTACTACTATGTGAAAAGACACATGATTACACACACGGGAGAAAAGAACTATAAGTGTCAGCACTGCAAGAGAGCATTTGCCACCAAATATAAGCTTAATCTTCATATCCGACGTGTTCACACCAAGGATAAGAGGTACATTTGTGAGGACTGTGGTAAGGGGTATTATGACAAGGTTGCTCTGAAAAGACACCTGCGTCACCACATGGGTAGGGAGGCAGACCTGGAGTTCAACCAATGTGGCGAGAACTACAAATTGTTTGGGTCGAATTAACCCATCCCTCCCATTTGTATAACACAGTTGATATTTATATCCTTATTTTATGCATGGTAAAAACGATCTGTAACCAGGTATTTGGATTATCAGAAAAAAAAAAATCCCGGTATTACATTGCTGTATAGGTAAGTGTACAGTACAAGTGAATGAAGCATTACAGTGCTTGAATGTAGTTGCCTACCGATGGGGGCTCTTGTCCCTTCCCACAGTCACACTTAGGCTTCCTCAGTTTGAATTCTATATATTTATATAATTATACATTTTTAATGGGTGCACACTCATGGTATTATGGCTCCATCAGAAGAGGGTTTTACTCACCCCCTTCCAGCATTTGTGAGTCTGTCTAGTGTACTGTTTAAGTGCCTAATTATAATATTAAAACAAAAGTGCCACTGGAATGTATGCAGTGTGAGACCAACGATGATGAGCGAAGATCCAATCGGATGCCTTTGTGTGATCATCTTCATTTTTTGTTTTACAGTAACAGAACAGAGGAAGGAAAAACAAAAGAATAACAAAAATAATCCATACACCTGGTTACAGGTATCCTCCATTCATAAAATAATTTGTAATAGTTGGACTTGAACAGCCGTAGGTTAAAATTTTGGGAGGAAACCACTCTCGTGAAGCGAGTTCCAAAGAGATGTAGTTCAGGGAATAAAGGAATTCTGATAGGCTGAAGTTCTGCAATGTGGCAGTGTGACAGTCCAGTCATGAGCACTACCAGATGCCAATGTATCGCGGGGGAAGCCTTGGAGAGGTGGCACAGTGGATGCAACTTAGCGTTTGCCATAAAAGTATCGGTAAAATAATGCAAGGGAGACAACATTTCTTTTTACAAGGGGAGGTAGTTCGTTTGTAACAGTAGGATTCTTAATTTTTTTAACAGCTTTGTTCTGAATTTTGTCCAGCTTTTTCAGTGCAACCTCTTCACAACCATTCCACAAGGGTGAGCAGTATTCAGTGGACAGCGCACATGAATTGTAAATTACGGTATAGTTAACTGCTCGTCAGTGAAGAAGTACGGACTCTGTAAAATAATCCAAGTTTTTTTTTGAAGGGTCTCGGCAAGTGATCGAACATGAGAGGTCCAGCTGAGTGACATTAGTGAAATAATTGAAGGTATTTAATGAAGACAGATTTGCCGCGTTATCAAGTAACATCATATATATATATATATATATATATATATATATATATATATATATATATATATATATATATAATCTCGTAAAAAAAATTTGCACCAAACTGAATCCATTTTAATTTGTACACAGCTTCAGCTGGTACTGGCTAGTGAAGTAACCATAGACTGTGTTCAGGCAGTTCTTTACTTCAGGTTTTGTTTACGGGTATGGGTAATCTATGTGAAAGCCTGTTTAATAAAGCTTTGTCTCTTAGCATATCATTGCTGCATGGAATCATATCATACAATATGCATTCATTATGTTGTTCATATATTTGCAATGTATATCACAGCTGCATGAAATCATACCATACAATTTACACTCGGTATATTGTTGATATATGTGCGATGTATATCACTTCTGCATGAAATCACACCATGCAATATACATTCAGTATATTGTTGATCCGATCAGCAACGTTGGGTCTGGTTAGTACTTGGATGTAAGTGACCGCTCAGGGAACACCAGATGCTGTTGGCATAACGTTCTCCCTACGTGTCAAGTGGGGTTGGTGGAGGAGTAGTGCCCCTCCCTGTAAAACAATTAACTCTAAGCCTTGACCACCCCGTTTGGGATACATGGCGTCTGGCAATGAATGAATGAATGAAATATTGTTGATATATTAGCGCGTTAGGCGCTGGGCCATTTTTTTATAGTACTCTGGAAATGTTGCTGTTGAAGACCACTGTTTAATAATTACTGATTAACAATGTGTTACTTATAATCTGTTGACGTTTAGTGTTAATATTACTAACCTGAATGATTAACTAACAGTAATTGTTAATTGCTGACCTTTTATTAATGATTAACAGTGTGTTAATTGTTAACGATGTGTTAACTGTAACATTAGATACTGACTAACGATTAGCGTTAATTTTTGATTAACAATATGTGTTAATTATAACCTTAAATATTGATTAACGGTAAGTGTTAATTACCTATCAACGATGTGTTAATTATAAAATATC
>NC_136968.1:30236354-30238951 GCF_032717465.1 Coenobita brevimanus | reverse complement strand
AGGCATACTGAACGTCAATAGTCTATATGTCTATCTATCTATCGCTAGATTTGCCCTAATCCTGTTTGGGGTAAGCCACAAACAAATCGCCTCCACGTCACCCAGTCTTCTCTGCCATCGGTGTGCCTTCTCTCCAAACCACACTCCTCTCTCTATACACCTGCCCATCCCATCCTCTCCACTCCTCATCCTCGGTCTACTCCTCCATCTCCCCCTTCCACCTCACACACATGTTCTCCTTTTACTGCCCTCATTCTCCATCCTCTCCACACAACCAATAGAGTAGATAAATAGATAGACTGACACATTCTGATAGATACATACATACATTCAGATAGGTAAGACACGTACATACATACATATATACACATACATAAATCCATGCTTCTTACTCATACATACATAAATACACACATACATACAGAGTTTTCACATACATAAATACAGAGACACACACATACATACAAAAACATAGACAGACAAACACACATACATACATACAGTACATACATACACACATACATACATACATGCACGCATACATAAATACATACATACTCTTCACATACATACATACATACTTCTGACATACATACATACACATACATACATATTTCTCACACACACACACACACACACACACACACACACACATACATACATACATACACACATACGTACATGCAATTATTCAACACAAACAAGAAGCCTTATTCAGGCAACAATGTAAATGATTATTATTATTATTATTATTATTATTATTATTGCAACTGACAGAAAAAATGATAGCTGTGAAAGAGATGAATAGAGGAATTTTTGAGAGAGAGAGAGAGAGAGAGAGAGAGAGAGAGAGAGAGAGAGAGAGAGAGAGAGACGGAAGGAAGGAGTGGAGATAAGGAAGTAATTACTGTTGAGGGAAAGACGTTGACGAGAGAGAGAGAGAGAGAGAGAGAGAGAGAGAGAGAGAGAGAGAGAGAGAGACGGAAGGAAGGAGTGGAGATAAGGAAGTAATTACTGTTGAGGGAAAGACGTTGACGAGAGAGAGAGAGAGAGAGAGAGAGAGAGAGAGAGAGAGAGGAAATTATTACTCCCAACTGAGCTTTCTCTTTTCATCTCCTGTCGGCCTCGGCTATCTATCTGCCTAATCTATCTATCTATCTATTTATCTATCAGGCTTTCAATTATTAGGCTTTTCATCTATCAATCCATGTTTATATCCGTCTATCTCTTTCTATCTATCTGTCTGTCTGTCTATTTATCTATCCATCTATTTTCTACCCATCCATCTATCTATCTATCTATCAACCATCCACCCTTCTAACATTTCAATTAATCAATATATCTACCTGTCTATCTATCTATCTTTCTGTCTATTTATATATCTGTCATGAATGATATGAAAAACAGTGGTAGTTGTGGTGGTAACGTTGGTAGTTGTGGTGGTAATGTTGGTAGTTGTGGTGGAAATGTAAGCAGTAGTGGTGGTGGCCGTTGGTAGTTGTGGTGGTAACGTTGGTAGTTGTGGGTGGTAATGTTGGTAGTTGTGGTAATTTTGGTAGTTGTGGTGGCGGCTGTTGGTAGTTGTGGTAGGAATGTTGGTGGTTGTGGTAATGTTGGTAGTTGTGATAGTGTTAGAAGTTGTGGTGGTAATGTTATAGTTGTGGTGGCAATGTTGGTAGTTGTGGTAGGAATAAGTTGGTGGTTGTGGTAATGTTGGTAGTTGTGATAGTACAGAAGTTGCGGTGGTAATGATAGTTGTGGTAGTAACGCTGGTAGCTGTTGTGGTAATGCTGGTAGTTGTGGTGGTAATGCTAGTAGTTGTGGTGCTAATGTTGGTAGTTGTGGTAGGAATGTTGGTAGTTGTGGTAGGAATGTTGGTAGCTGTGGTCGTAATGTTGGTAGCTGTGGTAGGAATGTTGGTAGTGGTGGTCGTAATGTTGGTAGTGGTGGTCGTAATGTTGGTAGTGGTGGTCGTAATGTTGGTAGTGGTGGTCGAAATGATGGTAGTGGTGGTAGGAATGTTGGTAGTGGTGGTAGGAATGTTGGTAGTGGTGGTAGGAATGTTGGTAGTGGTGGTGGGAATGTTGGTAGTGGTGGTGGGAATGTTGGTAGTGGTGGTGGGAATGTTGGCAGTGGTGGAAACACAGTGGTGGTGGTAGGAATGTTGGTATTTGTGGTAGGGATGTTATAGTTTGGCGGCAGGAATGTTGGTGGTAAAGCCATCAGAATGTTGGTAGTGGTGGTCGTGGCCGTTGGTAGTGGTATCGGCCGTTGGTAGTGGTGGTAGGAATGTTGGTAGTGGTGGTAGGAATGTTGGTAGTGGTGGTAGGAATGTTGGTAGTGGTGGTAGGATCAATACTGGTTGGTACTTCCCGAGGTGAGATGGCAACAGATTTTTCGCTCAGTGAGAGAGGAGGAAATTCTCTCTCTCTCTCTCTCTCTCTCTCTCTTCTGTTTGTCGGTCATGATTGGTTTCTCTCTCATCTCTCTCTCTCTCTCTCTCTCTCTCAGCTTCCGTGAAAAGTTTATGATGAAACTTAGGAAATATATTGATAAAAAAGGAGATGAAAGGATGGATGGATGGATGGTTAGATGGA
>NC_136968.1:30223854-30228854 GCF_032717465.1 Coenobita brevimanus | reverse complement strand
GGTTTTGGTGTTGGAAACGTTGGAAGAGGGGGAGAGAAGCGTAGATGAGATGTGGGAGGATGTGAACAAAGTTTTGCATGAGACTGCTGAATGTACGATTGGAAGGAGACATAGATTCAGGAGAAAGAAATGGATATCAGAGGAAACGTGGGATATGATAAAAAAGAGAGGTGAGGCTAAATTGAGAGTGAGATGCAATGCGTTGATGAACAAGAGATTGAATTAGCAAGAGCTGCGTACTGGAGTTTGAATTCAGAAGTAAGAAGGTTAGCTAGGAGAGATAAAAGAAGATGTGTGGATGAAAAGGTTGCAGAGACTGAAATCCTAATAAACAAAAATGATGGACAGAGTCAAAGAATAGCATATGAATCGATTAGAGAACTGAGTGGTAATGCAGGTAAACGCAAGGAAATACCAATTAGAGACAGGGAAGGAAATTTATTGACCAAAGATGGAGATATTAAAAATAGATGGAAAGAGCATTTTGAGACAGTTCTTAATAGACCAATACCACCAGAAGAGGATATACCGTCTGCTCAGGAAGATTTAAATATAGAAACAGGAGAGTTGAGGCTTGCAGAAGTGGAGAAAGCAGTAAAACAGTTAAAGAATAATAAGGTACCAGGGGAGGATGGTTTATTTCCGGAAATGTTTAAAGTGGAGAGGGATAGATTAATAATGATCTTGACCAAGCTATTCAATAAGATATGGGTGACGGGGTTACTACCATCAGTTTGGAAGAATGGTGTAATTGTTAAAGTTCCGAAGAAAGGAGACCTGAGTGAATGTGGTAATTGGAGGGGAATCTCTTTGTCACCGATAGCTTTGAAAGTTTTCAGTAGAGTGTTGTTAAATAGGTTGGAGCCGGTGGTTGAGGGTATTCTGAGGGATGAACAGGCTGGTTTTAGAAAGGGACGTGGTTGCAATGATCAGATCTTTATAGTTAGGCATTTGATGCAGCAAGTTAATGAAATGAGAGTACCGTTAAGTCTTTGTTTTGTTGATTATGAAAAGGCTTTTGATAGTGTTTCGAGAGAGTCTATGGGGAAGATCATGAGACATTATGGAATACCAGAGGAGTTTGTGAGGGTCATTATGAACATGCATGAGGACACATTTTGTAAAGTGATGGTTGATGGTTGTCTGAGTGATTCGTTTGGAAGTCAAGTCCGAGTAATTCAAGGTGGTGTTCTATCGCCTTTACTATTTATATTGGTCATTGATTACATTATGAAACGTGTTGGAACAGAAACCGGTGCAGGTATACTTTGGGGAGAGAACAGGAAACTTTTGGATTTAGATTATGCAGATGATATAGTTTTGATTTGTGATGGGCCAGAAGAGATGCAGAGAGTGTTGGACTGTTTGGTGAGTGAAGGTCGCAAGGTGGGTTTGGTTATTAATTGTGGAAAAACTGAAATAATCAATATGAATATGGAAAATGCGCAGGAATGTGTAATTGGAGGTATGGTTGTAAAGCAAGTTGATAGGTTTAAATATTTAGGTACTTATTTAGCCAAGGATGGTTCTTTGAACTTTGAATTCGAGGAAAGGTTAAAGAAGGCTAATCAGGCAATGGGAATGCTTAAAAATATTTGGAATAATAACAATTTCTCTGTGCATACAAAAATCAAACTTTATAAGGTAATGGTTAGGAGTATCTTAATTTATGGACACGAGTCTTGGTACAGCACAGTGACTATGGAAAATAAATTCTTGGTGTTTGAAAATAAAGCAACTTAGAAGAATATTAGGAGTTAAGTGGTGGGAAAGGATACCAAATAGTAGAATTAGAGAAATAACGGGAGTGCAGCCGATCGATGAATATGTTAGATTCTCACGATGGAAGTGGCTAGGACATGTGTATAGGAGACAGGGAATAGTACGAGGTACACCAGGGTGGGTGGCACCTGCAGTAGGAGAGGTAGAGGAAGGCCAAAAGAGACGTGGGTGAGGACAATGAGACGGGAAGCTGGAGATGAGTGTTGGGGAGATCTTGAGGAGTTAGCACAAGATAGGATGTGGTGGTGTGAGTTCATCGAGGCCCTATGCATCCCCGAGGGTGCCACAGGAAATGATTGATATATATATATATATATATATATATATATATATATATATATATATATATATATATATATATATATATATGCCCGAGAATCGAACCCCACACCTCTCAACAGAAGTCAGGCACTGATGCCACACACCACGACGTGATAAAAGCTGTGACACCAGAATTTTTTGACGAACCAGGTAAATCCATTATGGGACGATATATTTCAATCACAACACAGGATTATTTCACAGCCCCGAGCACACACACACACACACACACACACACACACACACACACACACACACACACACACATCTATCTATCTATATACATCTCTCTCTCTCTCTCTCTCTCTCTCTCTCTCTCTCTCTCTCTCTCTCTCTCTCTCTCTCTATATATATATATATATATATATATATATATATATATATATATATATATATATATATTAAGACTGAGAAGAGGCGTGCGTCAGGGAGATACAATTACACCAAAGTTATTTACAGCATGCCTATAAAGTATTTTCAGAAAGCTAGACTGGGAAAACAAAGGAGTGAACATTGATGGAGAAAAGCTAAACCATTTAAGATTTGCAGATGACATTGTCCTAATCTCAGAAACAGCAGAGACACTGCAAGAAATGTTAATGACCTGAACAGAGAAAGTCTCAAAGTAGGGCTAAAGATGAACCGGAATAAAACTAATGTTTAATCCTCAAACACCAAAGAGCGTCATCAGAATAAGTGGAGAAATTCTTGAAGAAGTCGAGGAGTACAATTACCTGGGACAAATACTAAAATTAACGAAAGATAATGATAGCGAAACAAAAAGACGCATTACAATTGGATGGAAAGCTTTCGGTAAACATAGAGACATTATGAAAAGTAGCTTGCCAGTTTGTATGAAACGAAAAGTATACTGTATAACGAATGTATAATTCCAGCTATGACGTATGGTTGTGAGACCTGGAAACTGACAAAATCAATGGAAAATATATTAATCCGTTCTCAGAGAGCATTGGAAAGGTCAATGTTGGGAATATCTTTAAAAGACAGGAAAAGATCAACTTGGGTGAGAGAGCAGACTAAAGTCAAAGATATTATAGAAGTTATAAAAGAGCAGAAATGGAGGTGGGCAGGCCATGTAGCAAGAATAAGGGATAATCGATGGAGCAAGAGGCTGACTGACTGGATACCAAGAGATGGTAAGCGTAGCAGAAAAAGGCCAGACAGGAGGTGGAGAGATGAGATAGAGAAATTTGCAGGGAAAACGTGGCAAAGATTGGCTCAGTCATGGAATTCGTGGAGAAGGTTGGGGGAGGCCTTTGTTCAGCAGTGGACTTATAATGACTGATGATGATGATGATGATGATATATATAGATAAATAGATAGATAAACAGATAAATAGACAGATAAGAACTCCACAGAATGATAATAATAAAAGTTATAGGAGCAAAAACGATGCTGCTAATGCACTGCTCTTCCTGTTTGATGGCTCCTTGACCCCTGTACACTGTCCCTCCCCCTCCCCTCCTCCCCCCCTCCCCCTTCCCTTTAATGACGTTGTTAGCATTTACGTTCTTTAATTAAGCTTGTTAATGGATGTTTATTATTATTATTATTATTATTATTATTATTATTATTATTATGATCATCATTACTACTACTACTATTATTATTATTATTTTTATGATTATTATCTTTATTGTTGTTACTACTACTACTACTACTACTACCACTACTGTGAAGGCTAGATACTCTCTGTCGTTTGGGAAGGAATGAGAAAGATGGAAGGCAGAAGAGAATGCTGCGATAGTACTGTGTGTGTGTGTGTGTGTGTGTGTGTGTGTGTGTGTGTGTGTGTGGATAAGACAATCTAGGGCCCGTATTCCCGTCGGTTAAGGAAGCTCCCTAACACCATTTTCTAAGCGATTTATTTTGCTTATTACACCTTATTATCCTGAGTCACACAAACCCTCCCTACGGCTATACTCTGCATAAATAACGTACAAAAGGGATATGAACCAGCCCTATCCCCAAAATAAATCGCTAAGGAAGAGGTGTTAGGGAGAATAGGAAGGTAGGAATGTGTTGCAGAGGTTGACAAACAGTGCAATGATACTCTGCATAAATCAACCACTCTTATCCTCAAAATAAGTCGCTATGGAAGAGGTGTTAGGGAGATTGCAACCTGCCCTATCCCCAAAATAAATCGCTAAGGAAGAGGTGTTAGGGAGAATGCGAGGCCACGCGTGTGTTGCAGAGACTGACAAATGATGCTTTCGTGAGGGTGACAGCGACGTTAGGGTGTTGATCGTGTTGCAGGCCCGTAGTGGCATGCAACAGAATCCTTCCCCCAGTCTTCCTTCAATCCTTCCCTCAGTCTTTCCCTCAGTCTTTCCTTCAGTCTTTCCTTCAGTCTATCCCTCAGTCTATCCCTCAGTCTTTCCTTCAGTCTTTCCCTCAGTCTTTCTTCAGTCTTTCCTTCAGTCTTTCCCTCAGTCTTTCTTCAGTCTTTCCCTCAGTCTTTCCTTCAGTCTATCCCTCAGTCTTTTCTTCAATCTTTCCCTCAGTCTATCCCTCAGTCTTTCCTTCAGTCTTTCCCTCAGTCTTTCCTTCAGTCTATCCCTCAGTCTTTCCTTCAGTTTTTCCCTCAGTCTTTCCTTTTAGTCTTCCTTCAGTCTTTCTCTCAATCCTTCCTTCAGTCTTTCCTTCAATCCTTCCTTCAATCTTTCCCTCAGTCTTTCCTTCAGTCTTTCCTTCAATTTTCCTTCAATCTTTCTCTCAATCCTTCCTTCAGTCTTTCCCTCAGTCTTCCTTCAATCTTTCCTTCAATCTTCCTTCAGTCTTTCCCTCAGTCTTCCTTCAGTCTTTCCCTCAGTCTTCCTTCAATCTTTCCTTCAATCTTCCTTCAATCCTTCCTTCAGTCTTTCTTTCAATCCTT
>NC_136968.1:30213854-30221354 GCF_032717465.1 Coenobita brevimanus | reverse complement strand
ATTAACACCAGGTCGCAATACCAGGCCACAATACCAGGTCACGCACTCCATTTTTCAGACCGGAACGACGTATATGGCACACCAGGTCACAATACCAGGTCGCAATACTAGGTCACAATACCAGGCCATAAAACCAGGTCGCAATATCAAGTGGCAATACCAGGTCACACTCCATTTTTCAGATTGGAACGACGTAGGATATACCAGGTCGCAACACCATGCCATTAATACCACGCCAAAATACCAGGTCACCCTCCATTTTTCAGACTGGAACTCGACGTCGTGCCCAGATGAGGTCACTTCAAGGGGGACCAACACCACCTCGAGCGTGACAGGTGATGTGGAGGAGGAGGAGGGCGAGGGTTGGCCGAGGGTGAGAGAGGATCTGCAATGGGCGCTACCTGTCCACATCTACGGCTTCGCTTGCCTCTTCTTCATGCTGGCTTTTTACACCTTCTTCTCGATATTGAATTTGAGGTGAGTGTAATGGTGACTACAGAGGAGCGTATATACTGCAGACAGGTCGATAAAAAATAGATAAATAGATAGATAATACACAATAAGAGCGCTCTGTACACATCTACGGCTTCGCTTGTCTCTGCTGGCTTTTTACACCTTCTTCTCGATATTGAATCTGAGGTGTGATGGTGACTACAGAGGAGCGTATACACCGCAGACAGGTCGATAAAAAATAGATAAATAGATAGATAATAGGTAAATAAATAAATGTATAATAAATATATAGAATAAATAAATAAGTAAATAATAAATAAATAAAGTATATATAAATAAAAATAAATAATAAAGAAATAATAAATAATAAATAAATAAATGAATGCAGCTGATGGTAAGAATAAATAAATAAATAAAAAATAAATAAATAAAGTATAAAATAATAAAAATAAATAATAAATAATGAATAATAATAAATAAATAATAAATAAATAAATGAATGATGATGGTGGCTGTGATGATTATGATTCTGACAACAGTACTAACAATACTGGTTATCACGCGGGATGATGATGATGATGATGATGATGAAAATAATAATAATAAAATGATAATAATCTAATATACTATAGCACTAGCCGTGTGTGTGTGTGTGTGTGTGTGTGTGTGTGTGTGTGTGTGTGTGTGTGTTTTGGGCAGCCGAAGCTACACATAAATCGCACCAAAGTCGCAAAAAATTCGTTGATGTGAAAAAACCTGGTCCCATCACGATTGAAAAACTTTAACTATATTTAATGAGCGATCACATTTTGACCAAAAAACGCCTCTCCCGGTGCCCGGCATAGGATCTCCATAGAATGTTTTGCCCACAGCTACAACTAAAATAAACTATAGCAGCGCCAGAGCCCTCCGCAAGAGCAAGTGCGAGGGGCCCCACGAGCACTTATAATGTATCTATAGCCAGACGCCATAATCCCGTAAGGAGTGGCCGTTTGCCTTTGAGTTACCGTGGTTGTTTTACGGGCATGGGCACTAACCCTCCACCAACCGACTTGCTGACACGTAGGGAACACGTACGGGTTGGTTATATGGTTACCACCCAGCGTTGTAAATGGTTTCCTGGCTTACAGGAAACCATTTAGCTCGTTACTCAATGTAAAGCCACCTCAAATGGAAAGAAAAGCAACAGAAAGTGACAGGAAAGTTGAAAGAAAATTGGAAGAGAAGTGGGCAGACACAGAAAAAGAATGATAAAGGTGAAGGAAGAAATAGGCAGCACTACATGAAGTGAGTGGATGTTGGTGAGAAATAGGAAGAGAGGAGGGCAGACACAGAAAAAGAATGATAAAGGTGAAGGAAGAAGTAGGCATCACTACATCGTGTGTGGATGATAGTCGCCACCACCTACCACAAATAATCATCATCATCATCATCATAACCACAACAAACATAAACACCAATATATAACTAGATAAATAATAAATAATAATAATAATAATAATAATAAAATAATAATAATAATACCACCACCACCACCATCAACAACAACAACAACAACAATAATAATAATAATAATAACAATAATAATAATAATAACTAACATACATACCAACCTCAATCACATCAACTCAAAAAAAAATCAAAAAGTGTATTATATTTTGAGAACCTTTGCGAGATATTAAAACTGTGGCTTGGATCTGGCCACACGTGTTCTCTCTCTCTCTCTCTCTCTCTCTCTCTCTCTCACTCTCTCTCTTTCTCTCTCTCTCTCTTTCTCTCTCTCTGTCGGTGCTACAGTTTCATCATTGTGCGATTACGTATTTCAATCTATCCATTCATTTATCTATCTGTCTACTGGTCTATCTATCTATCTGTCTACCTATCTATCTATCCGTCTATCTATCTATTACCTACTGGTCTACTTTATCTGTCTGTCTGTCTATCTATCCATCAGTCTTAACAATACTTCACCTACAAATCTCTCTCTCTCTCTCATACAAACACACACACACACTTTCCTCCAACTTCCCTCCTTATCCCAAACTTTCCTCCCAACCCTGTCAGTCTTCCCTCCAACACTGTCATGCATCTCTCTCTCTCTCTCTCTCTCTCTCTCTCTCTAGTATCGGTATGCAAACTTCTATAATTAACTGTCTACCTGTCTATCTCTCTATCTATCACTTCAAACAGGTAAATACTTGTGACCATCCATTTATATCTATTACTCCATCGATCTATTAGTCTCTCTCTCTCTCTCTCACACACACACACACACACACACACACACACACACACACACACACACACACACTCCCCCCCTCTCTCTCACACACACACACACACTCCCCCCCCTCTCTCCCCTCTCTCTCTCACACACACACACACACACTCCCCCCCTCTCTCTCACTCACACACACACACACACACACTCCCTATCTCTGTCTGTCTGTCTGTCTGTCTGTCTGTCTGTCTCTCTCTCTCTCTCTCTCTCTCTCTCTCACACACACACACACACAACCCCACCCCCCGAGAGAGTTGTCACCCAATACGATATCATTAATGTGTTCGCCAAATTAAAATCAAGAAGAGGAGGAGGAGAAGGAGGAGGAGGAGGAGGAGGAGGAGGAGGAGGAAGAAGAAGAAGAAGAAGAAGAGGAGGAGGAGGAGGATAATGAAAAGAATAAGTGACTGGCATATTCTTCCTCCTCCACTTCCTCCTCCTCCTCCTCCACCTCCTCCTCCTCCTCCTCCTCCTCCACTTCCTCCTCCTCTTTTAGTATTTTTTCGTCTCAGCCTCTTCACCCCGATTACGTGAATATACCTAAGTCATTAATTATCGTATATCAGATAGATAAATTGGATAGATAGAATTACTGATAGATAGATGTGGCAGGTAGGTATAGAAAAAAGACAGACAGGCAGACAGCTGGGTAGAGATAGCTAGACTGATAGATAGATAGACGGATAGATAGACAGATAGATAGATACATAGACAGATAGGTAGATAGATAGATAGATAGATAGACAGACAGATAGATACATAGACAGATATGCAGATAGATGGATAGATAGATAGACAGACAGATAGACACAAATAAAGGAGAGATAGATATAGACACGAAGATAGATAGATTGATAGATAGACGGATAGACAGACAGATAGATAGATACACAGACAGATATGTAGATAGACAGATAGACAGACAGACAGATAGACACAATAAAGGACAGATAGATATAGACACGAAGATAGATAGATTGATAGATAGACGGATAGATAGATAGATATAGATATGTAGATAGATAGATAGACAGACAGATAGACACAAATAAAGGAGAGATAGATATAGACACGAAGATAGATAGATTGATAGATAGACGGATAGATAGATACTGATGGAGATAGGTAGATAAACGGACGGGTGCAGACAGGTACATAGATAGATAGATAGACAGATAGACGGACAGATAGATAAAATATATAGATAGATACAAACATACTGAACATACATACATACATTCATACATACAGTACATACATACATACATATACACACATACATACACACACATACATACACATACATATACACACACATACATACATACAGATGAGAAAGACAGTTAATGACAGGCAGACAAACACACGTACACAGACACATATAAAGCGAGATAGATAAATAGATAGATAGACAGACAGATAAATATATAGAAAAACCGATAGATAGATAGATAGACAGGCCGAGGATGAGATGGAGGGATGGGGTGGAGAGGTATATGAGAGAGGGGGGTGTGAGTTGGGAGCAGGGCAGTGAATTGGCGGGGGACAGGGCGACTTGGAGGCGATTTGTTTGTGGCCACCCCAAACGGGATTGAGGCGTCTGGCAATATAGATAGATAGACAGAATGATAGACAGACAGATAGATAGATACAAAGCAAAAAAATCAACTGACCTGCCTTCACCTACCCTGACCTACAACCACAATTTTATTAACGTTATGGAAATAAAAAAAAAAGGCTTCTCCGGGTCAAGAGTGTGTGTGGAAGGTCAGGGGTCACGCGTTGAGGTGGATGGAGTGAAGGAAGATGACCCCTCTCTCTCTCTTTCTCTGTCTGTCTGTCTGTCTGTCTGTCTGTCTCTCTCTCTCTCTCTCGTGTTGGGGTGGATGCAGTGACAGAAGATGACCTGGGTGAAGGGTTTGGGTTGAGGTGTGTGTCTGTCTGTCTGCTTGTCTCTGTCTGTCTGTCTGTCTGTCTGTCTCTCTCTCTCTCTCACTCACACACACACACACACACACACACACAAACTGTTCTCTATCAGCCAGTCAGACAATCAATCAATCTCTCTTTCACACACACACACACACACACACACACACACACACACACACACACACACACACACACACACACACCTACTATCAGTCAAATTCAATCACCCTCTCATTCTATTTAATATCCATCTCTCCCCCCCCCCTTCTCTCTCTCTCTCTCTCTCTCTAATATACAAATGTCAAGGTTTCGTTCCCTAAAATAACACCTCTGGGGACACTGCCTAATTCTCCGGTGCTCTAGTTATTGACAGGGGATTAGAGAGAGAGAGAGAAAAGAGAGAGAGAGAGAGAGAGAGAGAGAGAGAGAGAGAGCTAACTCAAATTCTCTCCCTTCGTCAGGAGTGGAGTGCCCTAAGTTTGAGGTGCTGCGGACCTACAAGTATGGCATACAGACAGACAGATAGATAAACAGATAGGTAGAGAGATAGATACATACATAGACAAACAGACAGATAAAATAACCCACAACTACAATATCCCTCCCTTCGTCAGGAGTGGAGTGCCCTAAGTTTGAGGTGCTGCGGACCTACAAGTACGGCATACAGACAGACAGACACAGAGACAAACAGGTAGACAGATAAACAGATAAACAGACAGACATAATAACCCACATCTAACTCCACTATCCCTCCCTTCGTCAGGAGTGGAGTGCCCTAAGTTTGAGGTGCTGCGGACCTACAAGTACGGCATAGAGAGACGGACAGACAGATAGACAGGTAAACAGAGAGACAGACAGGCAGATAGATAAAATAGCCCCCAACTAACGCCAACACCCTCCCTTCGTCAGGAGTGGAGTGCCCTAAGTTTGAGGTGCTGCGGACCTACAAGTACAGCATACAGACAGACAGTTAGATAGATAAACAGATAGATAGATAGACAGACAGACAGAATAACCCCCCAACTGACACTAATATCCCTCCCTTCGTCAGGAGTGGAGTGCCCTAAGTTTGAGGTGCTGCGGACCTACAAGTACGGCATACAGACAGACAGTTAGATAGATAAATAGATAGATAGGTAGACAGACAGACAGAATAACCCCCAAACTAACACCAATATCCCTCCCTTCGTCAGGAGTGGAGTGCCCTAAGTTTGAGGTGCTGCGGACCTACAAGTACGGCATACAGACAGACAGTTAGATAGATAAATAGATAGATAGGTAGACAGACAGACAGAATAACCCCCAAACTAACACCAATATCCCTCCCTTCGTCAGGAGTGGAGTGCCCTAAGTTTGAGGTGCTGCGGACCTACAAGTACGGCATACAGAAGAGGCGCTACTACGACGGTCTCTTCGCCTCCACGTCCCCGGATGAGTGTCAGTTCACCGCCATGAGTGTGTGGAAGGGATTCATGCCGCTACACCTCTATAAACACGGTGAGTAAGGATGAATAAGGGAATGAAGAAGGAAATAACTGAGTAAATGAATGAGTGAATGAGTAATAAATGAATAACTACATGCCTCTACATCTCTATAAACACGGTGAGTAAGGATGAATAAGGGAATGAAGAAGGAAATAAGTAAATGAATGGTTAATATAAACGAATGAATAAGGAATGAATGGGTAAGTAAATGAATGAATAACTAGAATTATTACCGTGTGTGGCAGGGGTTCATGCCTCTACACCTCTATAAACACGGTGAGTAAAGATGAATAAGGGAATGAAGAAGGAAATAAGTAAATGAATGGTTAATATAAACGAATGAATAAGGAAATGAGTGAGTAAATGAATGGGTAAATGAGTGAACGAAGAATTATTACCGTGTGTGGAAGGGATTAATGCCGCTACACCTCTATAAACACGGTGAGTAAAGATGAATAAGGGAATGAATAAGGAAATAAGTGAGTAAATGAATGAATGAATGAATGAATGAGTAATAAATGAATAACTACATGCCTCTACATCTCTATAAACACGGTAAGTAAGGATGAATAAGGGAATGAATAAGGAAATAAGTAAATGAATGGTTAATATAAACGAATAAGGAAATAAGTGAGTTAATGAATGGGTAAATAAGTGAATGAAGAATTATTACCGTGTGTGGCAGGGATTCATGCCTCTAAACCTCTGTAAACACGGTGAGTAAAGATGAATAAAGGAATAAAGAGGGAAATAAATGAGTAAATAAATAAAGAAATATGTAAATCAATAATGCAGCTCTTCACCCATTCAGTCCTCAATCAACCTGGCAGTTCATCAGTCAATTTATTCATCCATTCATCCAGCCAGCCGGCCGTCAATCCACCCTTCCATCTATTCATTCATTCATCCAACCGTCAATTCATTTATCCATCCGTCCATCCATCCATTCATCCAACCGTCAATTCATTCATTCACCCATTCATTCATTAATCCATCATTCACTCAACCGTCAATTCATTCATCCATCCATTCATTCATCAATACATCCATTCATCCGACCGTCAATTCATTCATTCATCCACCCATCCATTCTTCCAACCGTCAATTCATTCATCCATCCATTCATTCATTCATCCATCCATCCATTCATCAATCCATCCATTCATCAATCCATCCATACACCCAACCGTCAATTCATTCATTCATCCAACCGTCAATTCATTCATTCATCCAACCGTCAATTCATTCATTCATCCAACCGTCAATTCATTCATTCATCCAACCGTCAATTCATTCATTCATCTAATCGTCAATTCATTCATTCTTCCATCCATCCATCGACATTCAGC
>NC_136968.1:30173854-30208854 GCF_032717465.1 Coenobita brevimanus | reverse complement strand
GACGATTTATTCAACTTAGGAGAGAGAACCAGTAGTGAGGGGGTAAGGCAGGCTGTTACTAACCCCTCCAGTGCGAAAAGCCTCTCCTGAGCTGAGTAAAATCGTCTGAATGGCAAAGATAATATAAAAGAGACAACGGTAAAGGCAGTATATCATCTAAAGGAAGCTAGAATATTAAACAGCATTACATCACAGTGGCGAGGAAGGCTGTACTAACCCCTGAAGTGTGAAAAGCCTCTCCTGAGATGAGTAAATCGTCTGGATAGAAATAATAATAAAGACATAAGGGCAGTAAATCATCTGAAGCTAAAATTATCATAAAAAGCATTACATCACCACAGTGACGGGGTTAATGAAGGCTGTACTAACCCCTGAAGTGCGAAAAGCCTCTCATGAGCCGAGTAAATTTGTCTAGATAATAATAATAATAATAATAATAATAATAATAAAATACAATGGTAGTGAGAAAACTTAACCTGTTCACTGACTTTCATTTACCTCACCATTAGCATCTTCAAAAAACTGTATTTCCCTTCCAAGGAAATTTTCACTGTGGAAGGATTAGGGTTCGTATTCTCCTCGGTTAAGGAAGCTCCCTAACACCTCTTCCTAAGCGATTTAATTTGCTTGTTCTACCTTACTATCCTCCTCTGTAATACTTAAATCATTCTACTATCACAATACTCTTCATGAATAACGTACAAAATTATATTAACCACCTATATCCAAAAACAAATCACAAAGGAAGATGTGTTAGGGAACCTTCCACTGTCACCATACTCTTCATAAATAACGTACAGTGTTATATTAACTGCCTATATCCAAAAATAAATCACACAGGAGGAAGTGTTAGGGAGCCTCTACGACAAGAATTCAGGGTAGGTACTCCCTTCATTACCCCTCTCACCACCATGACATTCTCCCAAGCTGAATAAAACCATCTTAGGCCAGAAGGAGTAAAGGGAAATGATGTCCTCGACCCAAAAATGCATAACCAATAATTCCTCGCCTATGACACTCAATACTAACTTCGGAATAATATTTAGTTAGTTCTGGTAGTTGCTGTTACCCCAGGCTCATCTGAATGTGAAACCAGTTGACTACAGGCTGAAGTTACCCCCTCCTGCAGTCCACCTTTCCCTTTCCATGGGTTAGGGAGGGAGCTGAGGGGCGTTTGCATAACCAGGCAGAGGAGCCGCCATACTATGTCGGTGACACTGCAAGAAGCACCTTACCAGCATCAAGTTAGTTCTACAGAGGCAAAAACACAATATATTTTTTCAGATCGGCTAAAAATATACTACACTAATTTAGGTTATGTATGGACATGCAAATAAAGGTTGGTTTCTTAAATTAGGTTAGTTGTTACAGCTAATTAAAAAGGTGTTACAAACTACATATACAGTACTTGCACTTGTGATAGGCAACAATATTCTCGGTTATTTTACTTCAATATAACACATCTGTATATCTCTAACTTCTTATTATGACAATGTCTAACAGACACTTTTATCTATCTATCTATCTAACTATCTACTTTCTATCGAGAGGGAGGTGAGCTTACCACAACAAAAGCAAGAATAGGTTATACTATTACAGAGCTAGTCTCATTCCATCCCTTTGTATTCTGGGTATCAGACGACGAAGGACCTGAATCACATCTGCCCAGGAAAACACCTCGTTTGCCTACCATCTGCATCTCGGAATTGGTATGTTGGGTGCCTGGGTGTTCCGAGGGGGTGTACCTGTTCTGAAGGATGGAAAGGAAGTCTTGCCAGAACCTCCGTGCGCTCCTTTCCCGGAAGACATGGAAGAGGAAGAGGAAGAAACCCTGCAGGGTGTTGAAGATGCAAAAGAGGTATGAGAAGACTAGCCACCTCTTCCAGAACGCTAGCAAGCCGAAGATCCACGTAAAACCTAGGAGGAAGAAAACGCCGACTGCCATACGAAGCTGACTCATGAAGAGGTCACGCTCAGACATAGTCGAGGTGACCCGGACGCGACCACACGATGCACTGTAGATGATCCAGGCAAACAAGATCAGATTCACAGCCATAGTCAGTGTCAGGGGTGGTAGGAAGGCGTATATGAATGCAGTACTCGATATCCAGCACATCTTCACATCATCATCGCTGTCACTGTCATAGAGTTTACTGTCATAGATCAAGACAACGATGACTGGGAGGATGGGCAGCCCCCAGGCGAAAATGGACGCCTTCCACATGAACCTTGGTATATAGGTGCCCACAACCTTGACAAACTTGAGGTACTGGTGGACAGCTTCGACCAACATCCACCCGAAAGAGGCCACAATGAAATAATGAAGCAAGACAGCCACACTTCGACACAAGATGATGTTCCACGTCTGGTTAATTCCAGCTACGAAGATGGTGATGCTGAAAAACACTGAAAGAGAGAGGTTGAAGAGTATCTTATTGTTCAGTGACTTTCTCCATTTCTTGAACAGAAGGAAAGTTGCAAAGACCAAGAGCAGGCTAATCACAGACAAAGTACAACCAATAACAGTGATGACATCCAGAACGATTCCATGCACACCTTCAAAATCCTCGCTGTTGAAGTTAATGAGCTGGGCAAAGCTGGTGAGGTGATTACAGTAACATATCTGCTGGTTCCCTTGCATCCCTCTGTCCCAGCAACCTTTTGTTGACCATCTATGCCTTTCTGGGTGCTTGGTGTCCCAGAAGACACATTTGGCATCCCTTCCGTGCTTCTTAGGCTTGAAACGGAGCTCAACAGGCTTTCTAAGTTTCTCCACTGTTTTGCCTTTGTACTTGGCTTCTATAATGTAACTGTTGACAGCGTAGTTTGGAAACGTCACCCTGTCCTGGTGTAACTTTGCATTTCGGTACACAACAAAAGTAACTTGGACATTTTCTTCTTTGTCAGTCCTTCTACTTGACTCTGACTGACTTGTGACCAGGCGTCGAACATCGGTAGGGAAGATGATGGCTGCCTCACTCTGGTTCAAACTGATGTCAGAACTCTCAAATACCAGTGTCTCATCCTGCTCTCTGATCCCTGACTGGTAGCCAATAATGCCAGCGTCCTCTTCTACATCGATTATCTCTACGGATACCAATTTACTTTGGGCTTTAAGCTTCTGGACACCTTTGGCCATCGGAAGACTGACTTTAAAGGCAAGATCCCCAAATGCCTCAGACAGAATACTGGAAGAATTAAGTTGATTTTGGGCTGAATCAAATGCTTGACTCTCAGCTTCCATGACGTTGCTCATTGTTTCAACAATGGATTCAAAGTCAGTTTCGGACACTGAATCCTGACTGGCAACCGTTTGGAACTTCGTAGCAACGAAATGAATGTCTACTGGCTTCAGAGAGCTTCCATTACTTGTAAGGTTGGGCAGAGAAGAGAGTGACGTCTGGTTGCTCAACTTGTTTAATTCCCACAGTTGCTTGGTTACATTTGAAGTCTCGTTGGCACATTCCCCAGAGACCCTTCCCCACTCAAAGCCTGTAAGGAAGTCCCCCTTACATTCCCGTGTAACTGGTTCTCCAGCCTGCGCAACACAAAGCTCCTCTGGCAGCACCACCTTCTTCCCTTGTGTAGCGGGCCACGTCAGGTTCCTCCCGCTGATGTTGTGATCCTTTGTAACATCCAGAGCACAGCCAATAGTACTTCTCACTGTCTGAAATGTACACCCCTCAGCAGCTAAGGCAGTTTTGTCCATACTACTAATAACCATCATCAAATCTTCCTCTTCGACCATATACACTTTATCTTCATATTGCAAACTTAGCTGGAAGTTCTGATTCAGTTCTGACGAGGAACCTGGAGAGTAGAAGAAGTTTTCAATAACAAAAGTATTTTCATTGATATATCTGCCCAAGACATTTCTGGTCAGGTTTGTACAGGTGGGATAATCATTCTTACCTCTAGACTGAAACGTGTTGTCATGAACCAGTGGCATATATTGCTTGTTTCTTTCACTTATCACCACTGTAAATGTCTGGCTAATAGGCCTTGTGTAAAACAGAAGATTGGATTTTATCAACATCTTCGGCTTTGTCAACCACCCCATGCATTGGTAGTAGCCTCCAGTCGAACTCTGGATCCTTGCCACAGAGGTCTTTCTTGGTCTTCCTTTGCCCCTTCTTACTTTACGGAATTCTATATCTACTAATTTTCCATTTACGAAACAACTGATGCCTGGCCCTCCTTGTAACAAATTCCTAGTTACTTTGAGGCGAACATCTTTTGAACGAAACATACGTGTTTCATACAGTTCAATTTCTGCTCCTGGAACGTTCTGAGGATCCTGCTGGCATAATATATTTGATAAGGTTGCATTTTCACGCATTCTGGTCCAGCCTGTTTGAGTAAGGACTGGATGAGGTAGCCTGAAGTCTGTCTCGGTAGCCAGTTAATGTAATGGCTCGTTTGATCCTTGATGTGGTATGGATGGGGTGGCTTCACACTCATCCACACTTCACCCACACCAGAGTCACTCAGATACTGTCGGTACACAAAGTCGAGGAAACCCATGTGCGGTGTTGGCAATGTAGCTTCTCGATAATCGCAGAATCTCTTGGCTGATTCCCACGTCATGTTGGCAATATCGTGAAACAATTTGAAGCAGAAACGATCACCAGCCTCAAGCCCATGAGACTTCCAATCTGAAGGGCAGATAGGGCTGTCGATGATCAGATTAGGTATGTCAGAACTCCAGCTTGCATAGGGAATGTCCATGAGATAAGAAACATCAACCACAGCAACATATGGATAGCTGGAGTGGCAGGGTTGGGTTGATATGTGACGAGACTTTAGATCAAGGGCAACACAGTCATTTTCTGCATATGGGTGGCCAGCTGACCAAGCCAGACCATCAGGCAAGGAGTCATTCATCACTGAAAATGAAGAATTAAAGCCACCAAAAACCATCAGAGGGCCAAAGTGTGCTACTCTCCTGATTGGCCACCAGATAGTTATATTCCCAATTGCATCTCGTATCAGGGCATCAGTGTGAACCTCTCTCTTCTTTCTGCGAATATGGCCAAGTACTTTGGAACCAAAAACAATATCGTGTTGATAAGCTGATTCAAAACTCTCATCCCAAGGTCCTGAGTCTGTAAGCCCAACACAAAGGTGATTAGCAACTCCCTTGAATCCTCTTGGACAAAACTCAAATCTTACGCATTTTGAAGCATCAAATTTGACTGGCCTTTTACGTGAGTGTAGTTCCACCTGCAGTAACCACAGCTCAACCTCTCCTCCTCGGTCTCGCACCTGTAATTCAGTGGGCTGACCAAGCCTGCCTCACTTAATGGTGGCCAGATGATCCTGTTACCACCTCCATAATCCAGTGTAGGTCCCAAACACCTGGTTGCTAATGAAAGCGTGATATCCAAGTGACCAAATTCTGTTGTAACCCTTCTACTCATGGTATCATCGCCCTGAAGAATTAACTGTAAGTCTCTGAATGTCTGACTGGCTGTATGAATGTGCACTTGGAAGCGGTAGTCTACACAGGACCAAAATCCATCATCGGGTCCACTTTCCGTATTCACTGAAATCGGATCAAAGGCATAACGGGCTAAATCAGTAAGGCAATCCTCATATACATCCCTCACAGCATCCACAACATCACTTACACTACCGGTAGAATTCAAACGGGCCTGGACGGAAAAAATAAGAGTCTCCCAGCCCTCAAGAGTCACCAGGACCTTGTTACTGGCGATGCGGTTTGGTGATTTCAACCCCCACGCCTCGCACCAATACGTTCCCTGCTGGAGCACCGTCTGGGATGTCCCGGGTCGCAGATGGGCCTTAGAGGGGTCAAGGGCAAGGGATGGGGTGAGGATGCTGGTGTTTGCCCTAAGGAATATCCCATCCTGGAAATTGGAAAGCGACTAAAATTTCTGACGAACAAAAAATGGAACTTGCCAATAGATAGACGGAAAATGGATCTTGCTGAGAGATAGACAGATGGAAAATGGATCTTGCTAACAGACAGATACAAAATGAATCTTGCTAACAGACAGACACACAGAAAATTATTTTTGCTAACAAAGAGACAGATGAAAAATGGATCTTGCTAACAGAGAGATAGAAAATGGACCTTGCTAATAGACAGAAAATGGATCTTGCTAATAGACAGAAAATGGATCTTGCTAACAGACAGAAAATGATCCTTGCTAACAGACAGACAAATGGAAAATGGATCTTGCTAATATTTTGATGAACAGAAAATGAACTTCGCAAATATTTTGATGAACAGAAAATGAACTTCACTAATATTTTGATGAACAGAAAATGAACTTCACTAATATTTTGAAGAACAGAAAATAAACTCAGCTAACACTATGATGAATAGAAAATGAACTTCGCTAATATTTTGAAGAATAGAAAATGAACTTCGCTAATATTTTGATGAACAGAAAATGAACTCTGCTAATATTTTGATGAACAGAAAACGAAGCTGATGCATAATATATATATATATATATATATATATATATATATATATATATATATATATATATATATATATATATATATATATACTTGACGTAGAAATGTAAGCGAGTGAATTAAGCTAACTTTAAAACAAAAATAACTTGGCTGATGCTTAATGGAAAAAACTCAAAACAATGAAATATTTAAAATTTTGTGATCGATGAAGGAATATTAAAGAAAGTAATGGAAAAAGTGAATGGATGAAAAATACAATACATACATAAATAAATAAATAAAAGTGAGATATTAATGTTGATTTGAAAGAAGCAAGAAATGATTTGGTGAATGACGTAAAACAGTTACTGAGAAACTGACAATGATTACCTACTACTACTACTACTACCACCATTACTACTACTACTACCACTACTACTACTACCACTATTGCTACTTCCACTACTACTACCACTATTACTACTAATATGGTAGCTGCTGTTACGATAACAATAATTACTACTGCTACTACTACCACGACTGCTACTCCTACTGCAGTACTACTCATCACCTTCATGATCCTAACCCTTTATTCCACCTAATGATGGGATTTCATCATCATCATCTTCATCATCTTCATAATAATAATAGTGACAAAAATCCATCAATCATCCAATCCTACGTTGCCCCATGAGAAGTGTAGGAGCCCGGGGCTAGGCAAGTTTGTCATGACATTTAAGATGAGAGTGACCAGCCTCACTCATCCCTGAGTGGCATTACGTGGGCAATCAACCCCAACCATCCCTTGGATATAAACTTGCACCGGCTCATTCCGATTGGAGCGCCGTAATTACCCACTAAACCACCATTACCCACTAAACCACCAGGCGCCATAATTTGGTTATATGGTTACCACCCAGCGTAGTAAACGGTTTCCTGGTTGAGTCACCCACAGGCAGAAGGAAGAGGAAAGAATGAAGAAAAGGAAGACAAAAGAGGAAGGAAAGATGGAAGAGAGGAAAGGGTAGTCATCAGAGAGCAGCACTACATCGAGTGAGTGAATGGTGAGCGCCCCAACCTACCACAATATAAATAATAATAATAATAATAATAATAATAATAATAATAACAATAACACTCACCTTGCGCCAGATGACACGTGTATGGGGTGAGGTGGAGGGGGTAAGGCAAGAGAGAGTGAGAGAGGGGAAATCTCTCTCACTCACTCTAACCCATCCCTCTTTCTCTCTCACACTGGCTATGACTCTCACCTCACTCTCTCTCTCACTGGCTCTACTTCTCGGCTCACTCTCTCTCTCACTGTCTGTAGGGGTGAAAGGGGTTATAACAATAATAATAATAATAATAATAATAATATCACTACTACTACTAACAGTAACAACAATACCTGAGTGAAAAGGATCATAATAATAATAATAATAATAATAATAATAGTAAAAACAATAATAATAATAATAATAATAATAATAACAATACCTGAGAGAGGAGCATAAGGATGGATGCAGATGGCGTGGAGGGAGAAGGAGCATGGAAGGGGGAGGATGGTGGAGGAGGGGAGGTGGAGGGCGGCACACTCCCTCCCCCCATCCCACCCCTGGCCAGGTGGGGAGTCCAACCAGGGTCCATGTCCGTAGCCTTTTATAGAATAATAATAATATAATAATAATAATAACAACGTAACAACAACAATAACAACAATAATAATAATAATATTAATAATGTAAAAAAATCGATGTACTGAAAAGCATAAACACACTGATAAATGAAACGAGCCAGCCATTAGTACTCCCCCACCTCCAAGAATAGACCCATCCACTCACCAGGGCATGAGAAGACGAGTAATATTCCCCCAGCTACAAAAATAGACCCATCCACTCACCAGGGTAATGAGAAGATCACTACGACCAAAAATAGACCCAACCACTCGCCAGGGTAATGAGAAGACCACCAGTACTCACCCCGCTACAAGAACAGACCCATCCACTCAACAGGGTAATGAGAAGACCACCAGTACTCCCCTACGACCAAAAATAGACCTATCCACTCACCAGGGTAATGAGAAAACCACCAGTATTCCCCCACCTACAAGAATAAGCCCATCCACTCACCAGGGTAATGCGAAGACCACCAGTACTCCCCCTGTCTACCAGAATAGACCCATCCACTAACCAGGGTAATGAGAAAACCATCAGTACTCCCCTACGACCAAAAATAGGCCCATCCACTCACCAGGGTAATGAGAAGACCACCAGTACTCCCCCTATCTACCAGAATAGACCCATCCACTCACCAGGGTAAAGAGAAAACCACCAGTACTCCCCCTATCTACAAGAATAGACCCATCCACTCACCAGGGTCGCGCGTTGGCCACTGGTACTCCCCCGCCTCGAAGAATAAACTGGTCCACCTCATGTTTGTGTGGAGGTAACTGGAGGGATTTTTCTCTCCAGGGTAGGCAAAGGCTGTGATGTTGTAGGGCAGCTGATCGACGCTGGCCAGGTGACCCCCAGTGTTATGGCAGTGCTCGTGGGAGGAGGTCCAGTTCTGGGGAAGAGGAGTTTTGATTACTACTACTATTACTACTACTACTACTACTGCTGCTACTACTACTATTACTACTACTACTACTAGTACTATTACTACTACTGCATTTTTTTTTTTTTCATTATTGCCTTTTTTGTCTTCCAGTTCTGGGGAAGAGGAATTTTGATTGGCTACTGGTTTGCATACTATTACTACTACTACAACTTTTTTTTATTATTGCCTTCCTTATCTCTTGCAATCTATCTTTTTACCTGTCCCTCCAAAAATTTCATCATTGTGTCTCGTCTATCTGTATATCTGATGACAAATGGACTTTCCCAAACCTTGCCAATCACACAGACGGCCTCTTGTCACTCTGTCCACCTCCTCCTGCATCCACCCTACCTATCCCAAACCATCCCATCCCATCAATATCCCAAATACTTCATCTATCCCCCCCCCCTCTCCCTCTCTCTGCCATCCGACAATCTTGCATGATGTCTGCAATGCTCTCTCTCTCTCTCTCTCTCTCTCTCTCATCCTACATCCTACCGACAATCTTGCATGATAAGTCTGCAATGCTCTCTCTCTCTCTCTCTCTCTCTCTCTCTCTCTCTCTCTCTCTCTCTCTCTCTCTCTCTCTCATTATTCACGCCAACTCGCAAGCTATTAATTCTCTCTCTCTCTCTCTCTCATTATTCACGCCAACTCGCAAGCTATTAATTCTCTCTCTCTCTCTCTCTCTCTCTTTCTCTCTCTCACACACATTATTCACACACCAAATCGCAAGCTATAAATTCTCTCTCTCTTTCTCTCTCTCTCTCTCTCTCTCTCTCTCACACACACACACACACACACACACACACACACATTATTCACACACCAACTCGCAAGCTATTAATTCTCTCTCTCTCTCTCTCTCTCTCTTTCTCTCTCTCACATTATTCACACACCAACTCGAAAGCTATAAATTCTCTCTCTCTCTCTCTCTCTCTCTCTCTCTCTCTCTCTCTCTCTCTCTCATTATTCACACACCAACTCGCAAGCTATAAATTCTCTCTCTCTCTCTCATTATTCACACTCATTCACAAGCTACAATTTCTCTTTGTCTGTCTGTCTGTCTGTCTGTCTCTCTCAACCGTCAAGCAGCTCAAATAACTGATAATCTTCAGGTTAAAATCATATCCATATTTTCTTCCATAATTAAATAACTAACTACGATACGGTTGAGATTTGGACTCATTTCGATTTAGTGTGACTCAAAATCTGCCTGAGAATAACTGCCTGAATTTTAGCATATATATCTTTTTTTTAATTCAGTGAACCTTAGTTATGAGGTTGAGTCTCCTTGGTTACTAGTCAAATCAACCCTTCAGTATGACAACATTTGGCCATATTCCAGAAGCCTTAGCTATGAGGTTGAAATGAGTCTCCTTGGTTACTAGTCAAACCAACCATCCAATTATAGTTGAGTGGTAGGAATGAGTCTCCTTGGTTACTAGTAAAAAAGAATCAACTGAAGGGGTTAGGGATCTTTGCCACGTTAGAGTAAGAGAACTATAGCTATTAGGAAGGAATGCGTCTCCTTGGTTACTCGTCAAAACAACCTTCCAATTATGGCTATGAGATTGGAATGCGTCTCCTTGGTTACTAGTCAAAGCAACCTTCCAATTATAGCTATGAAGTAGGAATGCGTCTCCTTGGTTACTAGTCAAACCAACCCTCCAATTATAGCTATGAGGTAGGAATGAGTCTCCTTGGTTGCTAGTCAAACCAACCCTTCAATTACAGCTATGAGGTAGGGATGCGTCTCCTTGGTTATAGTCAAATCAACTCTCCAATAATAATTACGTGGTAGGAATGCGTCTCCTTGGTTACTAGTCAAAATAAATGCACTCATGTCTCACCAGAGGCACAGAAGTTACCATCAAACAACCACCATTGCCCTCACCAACCAACATTCCCATACCATCTACCACCATCCGGCAGGAGAGGGAATGAGCTGCTAGTTGGTTGCGAATGTTGGTAGTTGTGGTAGGAATGTTGGTAACTGTGGTAGGAATGTTGGTAGTTGTGGTTGGAATGTTGGTGGTTGTGGTAGGAATGCTGGGGGTTGTAATGTTCGTAGTTGTGATAGGAATGTTGGTCGCTGCGGTGGGAATGTTGGTAGCCGTGGTAGGAATGTTGGTAGTTGCGGTGGGGACGATGGTGGTGGTCGAGTTGCACGGGACACTGATGGTGGTTGTTGTGGTGGCAAAGGGTGTGGTGGTGGCGGTGGTAGCGGTGGCAGGAATGTTGGTAGTGGCGTAGGTGGTGGTGGCGGGGATGGTGGTAGTTGTGGTAGACGCGCCAACCACCACAATCCACAACAGACGAAGGTAAACAAAGACGGCCATGTTGGAAAAGTTATTATTTCCTTTTTCCATAGTTCCCCATTAATTTCCAACTCGTTTTCTGTGTAACGTCACTTATATACACTTACACAGACAAATATTTACTTATAAAATCCTTGTAGTCACTTAAATTCACTTAAAAATACGAATTCGTTTAAATTTCTACTTACGTCATGTTTCGGTTAAAAATTCGTTACTATATTTTGTTTTTAATTTTTTCTTAATATATATTTTTGTAGTTCTATGTAGGCAGTTCAAATGTACTTAAATCCACGGACAGTTACTTTAAAAGAACTTAAATCCACGGACGGTTACTTAAAATGTACTTAAATCCACGGACTGTTACTTAAAATTACTTAAATCGGTGTTACGGTAATTTTTCGTTTACTAGTATGAAGATGTGTTATATTGCTCATTTATCCATTTATTTATCTATCTATCTATTTTCTTTTTCTCCATAGTTAGGTCTCTCAGCCGTAGTGTGCAATATAATGTCTGTTCTTTTCCTTCGTTCATTCTTTTCTCTTTTTTCTTTCCTTCTTTCTTTCCTCCTCCTCCTCCTCCTCCTCTTCTTTCCTTTTTTCCTCTTCTTGTCTTTCTTTCTTTCTTCTTCTTCTTCTTCCTAGCGAACACCAATCTGACGTCACTAAATCCACTTAAATCATCTTATATCCACCCTAATCCACTCGTACACAGCCAGAAATCCACACAGTAAATCCACTCGTCTCCCTTTCTGCGACTACAACGCATTTCTGATCCACCGTTACTCAAATCCACTTAAAATCCACCCTAAAAGCCACTCGTACACAGCCAGAAATCCACAAAATAAATCCACCCGTCTCACTTTCTGCAGGTACAACGATATTCTGACCCGTAGTGTAAAAAGCAGATTAAATTTTTCAAACATAACAGACATATAACGACCTAACTGATAAAAGCACTAAGGGTGAATGTCTGTAGTCTTCCATATAGTTTTCGGACTTACGGGAGCAATTACACAGGGTCGAGAGCGATTTTAAAAGATAGACACAGGATTTCCGTCCGTCCGCTTGATATGGTAAACTGTCTTGGGCTTGAGAACATTATTTCTGTGTATATCAAAGTCTACCATCAAGTTAATAAAGAATAAGATAAAAATAAATAAAAATGTAACAAGGCGATGTTATACTCCTTAATTTATCCTCGAAAAGAGCGTTTAAATAATTTTTTGGATGGAATTCAACCTTACTTACGTGCCTTGTTTACATCATAGAAAACATGGCACCAAAGAAAACCAACCATAAAATGGGGAAAGTATAGAATTTCCCGCAAGTCCTACCTTTACACCCTTCACCCTGCCATCCTCTCATTGTAATGCTCTGCCATTGGGACAATGATGGGACATTTTGATATATATATATATATATATATATATATATATATATATATATATATATATATATATATATACACTATGGATGTATATTTATGTGTATGCATGTATATATACTCATGTGTCTGTATACGTGTGTATATATGTATATGTACATGGGCACTTATATATCATATGCATACATGCCTGTGTGTGTGTGTGTGTGTGTGTTGTCCACACACACAGATTAGGTGCATGTGCATGTACTGTCCTGGTGCCGGCATTCTGAATCGAGGTAATTTTATAATGCATATCGTTTTTGTCTCTATCTAACTGTGTATGTGACTATTTATTTGTATCTGCTTAGGGTGTATATGTATATATAATGTATGTCTCCCTGTCTATGTATATATGAATATATCATATATATGTGCATGTTACATATGTATATGTATGCACGCCTGTACACATACCCATATCCTTATACATCCGTACCTATCCTGTACATGCAGTATGTCTATGGCTACATGTGCGTGAATATATACATATATGTATAGATATATACATATATGTATGTGTGCATATGTGCCTCTCTCTGCATATATATGTACATACGTGTGTATCTATGTACCATTTCACTCATTTCACAACATGTAATGATAATTACTGTGCCAACTTTGTACCATGTATGTATCATTGTATGTCTTTGTTCATTATTGTGCTGTATGGAAGCGAGGCGTGGACCTTGCAAGAGGGGAACAAGTCAAGAGTGAGAGCAGTGGAAATGAGTTACTTGAGAGGAGCATGTGGAGTGACGTGGAGGGACAGGTTGACGAATGAAGAAGTGAAGGAACGTTGTGGGGTGGATGTGGATGTGGTTGAGAAGATTGGGAGAAATACACTGAGGTGGTTTGGACATGTGGAGAGAATGGAGAATGAGAGACTAAGAGGGTGTATGTAGGTGAGGTGGAGGAAGGGAGAGGGAGAGGTATATGAGGGAGGGGGGGTGAGCTGGGGGGAGGGTAGTCAAATGGTGGGTGACAGAACGATTTGGAGGCGTTTTGTCTGCGGCCACCCTTTGGGGGATTAGGGCGTCGGGCTGTAGATAGACAGATGGATAGAATGATAATTACTTCTGTACCTTCTATGCCCTGTGGTACCGATTTTGTTTTCCTCATGCTATCAGAACTCCATATTATAATTGCAAATCATAATAGATAGATAGATAAATAGATAGATAGAGAGACAGATAGAAGCAGGGAGTCAGATGATGAGAAGGTATTGTGTCTGCGAGAATCGAGCAATGCTAAACATGCTTACACACTCTTAACTCAAGGAATGCTTTATAGGCACACGACAGTGCCTAGTGACCATACACACACATACACACATACTCACACACAGGCTTCTAGAACTTTCCACTCACAAGGAACACACGTGATACAACCCCTGCTACACCAGAATTTAGGGAAGAGAGCTCAGAGGGAGGTTAGCCACAGAACAGGCAGGGGCAGAAGGAGACAAGCCATACAAGAGGCAGGTCGCAGGGAGAAGGGCTTGGCAACTTGAAAGAGAGACAGAGAGAGCGAGACAGAGAGATAGCTAGCGGGACTGGACTCTATACTTCGCTCTGTGTGAGAGACTCGTTAATATTTCCAAGACAAATAAAAATAGTCCCATACTATTCTTTACCTCTCCTGTCACTACATGACAAATGGGAAAGAAGATTATCTACTACAAGCTACTCCAAGATATAAAAACCGCTCGTCCACAAGTCTAATATATATATAACTCAACCACAAAGGAACCACAAAGTCTTTTATGACAATGCACCCCTCCTTGCTTGGCCTTCAGGGACAGTGTTGCCAGAGTGTTGGCGCTTGTACTGAATGGTAAATAATGAACCTAAATAAAAAATATATGAAAATCGTACATTTCTTTGGTTCTTTATCAGGGCATACCTGTACGACGGGGGGGGGGGGAGGAGAATCAGTTAGTAGACACCCACACTACCACTACTACTACTACTAATACTACTTCTACTACTAATATTAGTACTACTGCTACTACTACTACTACTAATAATAATAAAGGCAATAATAGTGATAGTAGCCGTAGTAGTAATAGTAGCAATAATAATAATAATAATAATAATAATAATAATAATAATAACATGGTCACCACATACCCCATCCTACAATATATATACCAATTTTTTTTATGTGCTCAACTTCACTATTTCGGATTTTTTTTTTTTTTTTTTTTGAAGGGGGGCTGATCCCTTAAAAAATTTGGGGGGGTTTCGTTCCCCAATTATCGCATTACGGATGAGTCCATTGTATAACATGTACTAATATTAATGGTATATCTGCCATCCTTTCACTCATTATTATTATTATTATTATTATCATTATTATTATTATTATTTTTTTTTTTGTGGAGGCTGACCCCTTTAAAAATCATGGTTGGAAAATTTTATATAGTCGAAGACGAACTAAAGCACACACACACACACACAGCTGAATCCTGGAGAACGGTATTGGGCCAGATGTCAAAAATAATAATAATAATAATAATAATAATAATAATAATAATGATAATAATGAGTTATTTAAGAGGAGCCTGTGGAGTCACATGGAGAGACAGGCTGACGAATGAGGATATAAAGGAGCGTTGTGGTGTGGATGTGGATGTGATAGGAAGCGTTATAAGGAACACACTGAGGTGGTTTGGCCATGTGGAGAGGATGGAGGGTGAAAGACTGACGAAGAGAGTGTATGTGAGTGAGGTGGAGGGGGGAAGAGGGAGGGGGAGGCCGAGGATGAGATGGAGGGATGGGTGGAGAGGTATATGAGAGAGGGGGGTGTGAGTTGGGAGCAGGGCAGTGAAATGGCGGGGGACAGGGCGACTTGGAGGCGATTTGTTTGTGGCCACCCCAAACGGGATTGAGGCGTCTGGCAATAGATAGATAGATAGACAGATAATAATAACAATAACCCCAACAACCCCTAAAACATGCACCATCGCTCCTCACAACAACAACCCAATATCAAACATTACACCCACTTTCCTTCTGTTACTCCGTTGACTGTTAGGTCAGCCCCGCCTCAGCCCCGCCTCAGTAGCGTGGTGTGTGTCACTGCGGCCACACTGTGTTACTTTACCTCAGAGCGTCCGGGCGGCCACTAAATGTTCTTAAAAATGTTCTATGTTCTTCAAAAAAAAAAAATGTTACCAGGACACGATATGCTGTGATATACTCTGTTGGTCCTTAGTGCCAAGGATATGACCGAATTATTATTACCTCCGTCAACCAAGTGGCAGAAGGTTATGTATTCACCTATGTTTGTTTGTGTCTGTCTGTCAAGACGATGTCTCCAAAAGTTCTCAATGAATTTCAACGAAATTTTGTGGAAAGTGGGTCATGGGACAAGAAAGAATTAATTACATTTCGGGACGGATACGGATCCTATCTCCACGGATCCGGATCCGAATCCTTTAGGCAATGCCACTGGCGGAGGTATGCGCTCTGTGAGCGCTTTCCAGTCATTACTGTTGTTGTTATTACTCATTATTATTATTATCATTATTATTATTATTATTATTAATATTTCTCGTTCTTCCTGTTATTATTATTATTATTATTATTATTATTATTATTATTTACTACTACTACTACTACTCTCTCTCAGTAATAATGAATCACACAGCCCTACCAATGCGAATCATATATTTCGACCTAGTGAATCCGTAAATATTAATGCTATCATTTTAATGATAAAGCATCTAAAAAATACTAACTCCTGTGGCTCAGGGTATTCAACTATGCTTCTTGAGAGATTCTCTGTTTTCTATTTATTATCTTGTTAATGACCTCCCACAATTAATAACTGACTGTCAAGTAATACAATACGCAGACGACACTCAATTTATCCACACTGGCAGTATTGACGATATAAGTGAATTAGTTCATAGATGTGAGTCCACCTTATCTCGTGCTAAAGAAGACTTTAACACTAATGGTTTAATGTTAAACACCAATAAAACCCAGTGTATGTTTATAGGTACGAGAGGACTGTTGTCACGGATCCCACCAGACACTCACATGCAGACTGATGCCACCCAAATCTATCCCAGCAGTTCCTTTAAAAATTTAGATGTGTACTTTGATAATACTCTGACATTCAACACACATATTGACGAAATGAGTATAAAAGAATATTCTAATGTACATTAATCGCATAAAGGATAATTTTGGTAAGACCACAAGAATAGCTGTAGTACAGTCACTAGTATTATTATCAATTATGGCTTAATGATATGGGGTGCGACAAACTTAACACAACTAGAACGGGTACAAAAACTTCAAGACTTCGCCGCTAAAGTAGAAGTAGGCGGTATGGCTAATACGATCATGTTACACCGTGTATAAAAGAACTAGGATGGCAAAGACTTCATCAGAGATATAAGTATGCTTTAGCAATAGCAGTTTACAACAGTACGTGAAATCAATACTGCCAATACAAGCACGGAGGTGAAAAGATACGGCGTTACGACTCAGCGCTAAAATCGCGAGGCCCTTACCTTCACGCCATCTATTGCACAAGCTAGATGAGGGAGACCGGGAATAAAAGAAAATTGTTATAGGGCAGACTATGGTCAGATTATGAATCTGGAATTTATAGGCCTACCACGTGAAACAAAGTTAATGTTATCAATAGATAATTATATGGTGCATGAGCATCCCTCACCTTTGTTGCCATGTGGGTGGTGAATAATGTCCCATATACTGTATTTTGACGACAAAGGTTCATACCAATGACAAAAGTCTGCGACTCGGAATATAATGGATGTATTAATAATACAGATATGAATATTACAGTGTATTTATTGGGTAATGGGTAGGACAGGTAGCCATATACATGTTAGGTTACATTATAATCCCGAAAACATTCAGACGGGAAACAGAAACCCTTAGCCGTTTGTTGTTTTACCTCTGTTAATCATAAATAATTTAACTAAAAAAGAAAAAGTCTTTCCGTTGTTTTCAGACACACTTGTACCACATACCTGTGGATATATTGGCGAAAGAATAAATACCTCCTCCTGTGTGAAACATTCGGTACCATCGGAAAACAAAAAAATAAATGTAGCCTTCATGTTTCTGAAGCTGGAGATAAATGAAAGTCATATTACATAATACTTTCGATAATGTCAGAAAACAAGCAACATATGGCAAAGATTTTGTGTGTTTCGTAACCATTATACAGCCTTCAAACAATAACACAATCTGCATATGCTTAAGTTGTTACGACACAAACATGCAGAGTAATTACCAAGTATGTGACATACATGGCAGTTTTTATCATACCATTATGCATGCAAAGGGTAATGATATTTACACTGGAAGACGAAAATAAACAGTGCATAAAATTAAGGTCATAAAAAACATGTTAAATTATGTTGGTTTGTCAGCGCTAATGTACTGTACAGGAAACCAAAGAGCTTGAGTATGATCAGTTTGTGCACAAGTACACGTAATGGAATACATGTGTATATTAGTAAATACGTACATACATCTACTGTACTGTGTTACCCACCTATCTATATGCCTATCTCTCTATCCATCATCTATGTCTATCTATCTGCATCTATCTGTCATCTGTCTATCTATATTTCAACGAATAAATCACTTAACATGCAATTCACAAACATGCTAATACTCGCAGGGAAAAAGGAAACACGAAATATCCCATGTGCTTGGCCTATTTCGTGTTTCCTGTTCCCTGTGGATATCAGCTCTCTCTCTCTCTCTCTCTCTCTCTCTCTCTCTCTCTACTAAATACCTCATGTGGTTTAGGAAATTTTTTATTTCATTACATGGTTCCTACCTGCCTGTAATAGGAATTTCCAGTTATCGGTATACGAGTAATAGCCTTGAATAATAATGGTGCATATCTTCACTGTCATTTTCACAGGATCAATAACAGGACAAAATATACGAATATTGTCAATAAATACTGATCATGTGAAGGCCGGTAACTAATATCCTACATTGCGAATGTAGCGGTATTACCTCAGCAAGTGGGCATATGTCCCACATCAGTGCGCAACTTATCCTTTATCATATGTATAATGAAGCACAGTAATCACTACAGATCACAGTAATCACACAGATATTACAGATCGTACAGGCGTACGTACTAAGGCACAGATTCAGCTGTTGTGACTTCCTAATTTGCACCCACGTTTCTGATTGTGGTATACTTGCTTATGCATAATAGTTCGTCACATCTATTTTACACACCTCTTTTTGCACTCTGGTAGGAAATGAAACCGTAGGATAGTTCCAGCTCGTCGTTTTTTCCCGCAAACAACGCAGCGGTTTCCAGCGTTTGGAGCAATGTTTATTTGTGCCGCCACGCCTCCTGGCATCCCTTCTGTCAACATATGTAAACAAACAGACGACACACCGGCGACCACAATGCCATCTGTTGACCAAGCCAGCTCGTTACACTGGTCTCGTGTTCGCCCGTATGAGTTAATACTCCGTATCTTTTTTCCTCCGTGAATACAAGACAACAACAACATATATACAGTCACGAGCCATAATGGAGATCCACCCACCAGCTTACCCCAGACTCGATGTACAGTACTTCGTAGCCTGGGCTTCACGTGTGTGTGTGGATATTTGCCCCACACTTGGTGGGGCACGGGCAAACAAAGAGCCCGTCAAGGAAGTGGCAGAAGGTGGCTCTCCGAATGAGAGCATAGCGGGGCCGATGACGACTGGCAGAGGAGGCAGCAAAGGCAGGGAAGGTCCGTGAGAAGGAGGGCAGACAAGCACAACGATGGTCGTGGAGGGCAGTGCGGGACGTGCAGAGGTGGAGAGAGGCACGGCGCCAGGTGGAGGGCGCCAACGAAGAACTGCAGGTGGAAAACCGCCCTGACACTGCCCTTAACCCCCTTGCCCCTGGTCGAAAGGGCGTGCAACACTCGCCCAGCTCAGCAGCAGGTGGAAGCCGAGGAGGGAGGCCCAGTCACGGTCGTAGGGAGGGCAGGCCCCGGTCCAGGTAGAGGCGGAGGGAGGGTCATCGGCCAATCGGTGGGTAGAGGAGCCTCGACCTCCTGGCCGGCAGGACCTAGGCCGTCTACCTCCGGGTGGAAGGGACAGGCGTTCAACCCTCCTTGGTGCTACTAAGAGCTGGTCCCGCCGGGGCTGGGTGGAGGCGCTGCCTCGGCGAGAGGTGGGCTGGGGCCGGGTGTGGGCTTCACACCGAACACCCTCTCTCCCTCCACTCTCCCTCCAACATCCCCCCCCCCCCCACTCTCTTAACCCTCAATCCCTCCATACATCGTGCTTCGAGATACAGTAGTAAGTCGGAGTTGGAGTTTCACTGCTTTAAATACGTAGCAGATCATAATGCATATGTGAGAATAAATAAAGGATGCTGAAATAATATTCCAGTTGATTAATAATGCATTACATAGCATTGGTAATGAAGTTAAAAATATACATATTACTTAAGAGTGAAAGATGAGTTTTGGGCAAGAGTAGAAGCATGTATGGACAAGTTTGAGAGGAGCGAGAGGGTGCTGTTGATTGGAGACATGAATGGCAAAGTTGGGAATGTACGAGTGGATGGAGTGGTTGGTCAGTGGGGTGTGCCAGCTGAAGTAGATGGGAATGGTAGTGCTTTGGTGGACATCTGTGCTTGTAAGGGGTTGGCAATAACCAACACCTACTTTCGTCACAAGATGATCCACCGGTATACATGGAGAGTAATAAGGAGGATGGATGGTGAACTTGCTGAACGAAAGGCAATGATAGACTACGTGTGTGTGGATGAGCGAATGAGAAGACAAGTGTTGGATGCAAGATTGTGGAGAGGGTGGGGGAATGGAGTCTCGGACCATCACTTAGTGATGGCCAAGGTAGAGCTGCAAAGAAAGTGGTTGAGGAGATGAAGGGGAAGACAGGAGGAAGCAGCTCCTGTGAGAAGAGTGGAGAAATTGCAAGATAGTGAGAAAATGGCAGAGTATAAGAGCATAGTGGAAGAAAGATTGGGAAGGTATGAGCTAGAGCAGATGGAAGGGGTGGAAGACGTATGTAAGATATTCACGGAAGAGATAGGCGCAGCGTGTGAGGCGGTTTGCAGAGTGAGGAGGAGATGCAAGGGTGTGCAAGGGACAGCATGGTGGAATGATGACGTGAAACGAGCTGTGGAACAAAAGAAGAAGGCATATAGTGAATGGTTGGCGAGTACAGGTAGGGGAGAAGATGAGAGAGAGAAAAGAGAGGTATATGTGAGCAGGAGAAGGGAGGTTAAGAGACTGGTGAAGGAGAGTAAGAAGAAAGTGGATGAAGAGTTTGGGTGGAATCTGAGTGTGAAATGGAGGGAGAGTAAGAAGTTGTTTTGGAAGGAGGTAAAGAAAGTAAGGCAGTGTGAAAGGGGAAATAGTAGGGGAGTGAAAGATAGGAATAATAGATTGTTGGTGGAGAAGAGAGAGAAATTGAGGAGATGGAAGGAGCACTTTGAGGATTTGTTGAATGTAGAGAGTGAGAGCAGTGTGAGTATAAGTGGTTGGGGAATGGCTGGAAGAAGAAGAGATGAGAGGAGGAAGAGATCAGTAGGGCGGAAGTAGTGGAAGCGATGAAGAAGATGAAGTTGGGAAAGGCCCCAGGAATTGATGGAGTGTGTGATGAAATGCTTAGGTATGGGGGTGAGATTGTTGTGGAGTGGATATGGAAATTGTGTAGATTGGCTTGGGAAGAGGGAAGGGTTCCAGAGGACTGGAAATCAGGTATAATTGTTCCTTTATACAAAGGAAAAGGGGAGAGAGAAATATGTGGTAACCATAGGGGTATTTGCCTTCTTAGTGTGACTGGTAATATATATGGCAGAATACTCATTGATAGGGTTACGCATATGACAGAGGAGCTAGTTGGAGAAGAACAAGGGGGATGTAGGAGGGGAAAAGGGTGTGTAGATCAGATATTTGTTCTAAGATGTTTAGTGGATAAGTATCTAGAGAAGGGAAAGAAAGTGTATGCTGCCTTCATGGACTTGGAGAAAGCTTATGACAGAATAGATAGGGAAGGTATGTGGAAGGTATTAAGAATATATGGAGTGGAGGGGAAATTGTTGAGTGCTGTGAAGAGTATGTACGAAGGAGCTAGGGCTACAGTGCGAGTGGATGGTGAGCTGAGTGAGTTCTTTGATCTCAGTGTGGGACTGAAACAGGGTTGTGATGTCTCCATGGCTGTTTAATATATACATGGATGAGGTTGTAAAGGAGGTGCAAGGTAGGGCAGTGGATGTGGGGCTGGCCCTATAATGAATGAAGGTGAGATTTGGAAGCTTCCGGTGTTGCTGTTTGTTGATGATACAGTATTGTTGAATGAAGATGAATGGGAGTTGCAAGGTTTGGTGAATGAATTTGGAACAGTGTGTAGGAGGAGGAATCTGAAAGTTAATGTAAACAAAAGTAAAGTTATGATGTTTGAGAGGAATGAAGTCACAGAGTGTGCGGTGAGGTTGGATGGTGAGGATATGGAGAATGTGAGTGCATTCAAGTACTTGGGTAGAGTGATGAGTAAGGATGGAACTTTGGGGGATGAAGTGCGTGAAAGGGTACAGCAGGGAAGGAAGGTTGTTGGTACACTGAAAGCAGTGATGAGAAATAGGGAGGTGAGTATGGAAGTTAAGAAGTCACTGCGTGATAGTATTGTGATCCCTACCCTGACGTATGGAAGCGAGGCGTGGGCCTTGCAAGAGGGGAACAAGTCAAGAGTGAGAGCAGTGGAAATGAGTTACTTGAGAGGAGCATGTGGAGTGCCGTGGAGGGACAGGTTGACGAATGAAGAAGTGAAGGAACGTTGTGGGGTAGATGTGAATGTGGTTGAGAAGATTACGAGAAATAAACTGAGGTGGTTTGGACATGTGGAGAGAATGGAGAATGAAAGACTGACTAAAACAGTGTATGTAGGTGAGGTGGAGGGAGGGAGAGGGAGGGGTAGACCGAGGATGAGGTGGAGGGATGGAGTTGAGAGGTATATGAGGGAGGGGGGGGGTGAGTTGGGGGGAGGGTAGTCAAATGGTGGGTGACAGAGCGACTTGGAGGCGTTTTGTCTGCGGCCACCCTTCGGGGGATTAGGGCGTCGGGCTGTAGATAGATAGATGGATAGACTTCTGATGACACTGGTAGTTTATTGGCGTTTCGCTGAGATTCCCTGGGGATATTTTTATGTCAAGATGAACATTTTCCATTAGTTGAATGCAGGCTGTCACTTCCTTCGCATATCGCCCAGTAATTGTCAGTGCACTATTTACCCCTCCAAGGCAACTATTACTTTACATAAAGTTTTAGTGGAGAAACTAATAAGGAATTGTTATGTAATGAAATATTGCAATTACCAATGTGACTTACATTTCATGTGAGTCATACAGTAGGATACAAAACACCCAGTGGCGTCACCAGGGGTCAGATTTTTGGGGGGCTGTAGCCCTGGTGTAGACAGAAGGGGGGGGGGCGAGCGAAGCGAGCCTATGCAGCTGGGGGGTACGGGGGGGGGGGCGCGGTAAGCCCCCCCCGAAAATTTTTAGGAAATTGAGCAGTTTTAGGGGCATTTTTGAGGCCTATAGATGAAGAAAAAGTAAAATAAGGTCTCACAGGCTATTAATATGAAACTTATAGGACACATGAATATTGATGGGCCTAATACCAGGTATCAGTAAACCTTATGATATAATGTGTACAAGGTAATTGTATAAAGCTTTTTTGCAGATAATAGTTTTTCTTCAATTGCTAGTATTATGTGGTATCATAACGGTTTCTTAGTCTTACCATATTAAATTTGATAATTCAAAGAAGCTCTTTATTCAATGTATATAGATATAATTGTCAAGATTTATCTTCCATTACCGGTACTGTGATAGGAAAACAAAGCCATTCACAAAAAAGCAAAAATTATAAAATAGATCTCGTGCCGGTTCTTCAGCAGGTATATCAAGGTTATCACTTGTGCTGGGCGGTGTATCGGTACACGGCTAGCACTAAATATCGTGCCACCGCTAGCACCAATAAAATGTATCGTCGCACTGCTGGCCACCAATTTAATGTAGCCGTTATGGAGTAGCAGTTGACTACATATTAAGTGTTCTGCTGTATAGTATAACTAGACCACCGTGTTGGATCGACGACACTGTCTGTAGTACACGTCAGCTACTCGCCGTCACTGCCCGACACTTCCCACCAAAGGTCCTCTGCCACGAGAAGGTGGAAGCTGGTCTGTTATTAAGTGGTAGCGTAAGGTGACAGAAATGAGCAGATTAAATCTCTCTTTATTGGGTACAGAATAATATAACTGCAACCCGAGAGATATGTAGAGCGACACCACCTTCCTTTAAAACTGTACGAGTAAAACGGCCTCTGACGCTATACACTCACCGAGCCGACTAGGGCGCGGTGCTGAGGTCAGCTAAAAAGTGAGGTGCCGAGCATTACATATACTCTGGGCTTATGCAAAAAGTAGAGATAAATGACAACTCTACTAGCACATTATACACCTCTATAAAATGGCATCAAGTACATTCACATATGCCAACATAATAAATGGTTCCCCAGGACTTTACACTTACGCACTATTCAGATATCTTTTCACTTCTCCTAACCTTCATTTTATAATTGAAACAGGGTGGCCCTTGTGGTCTGCCATCCACCTTCTTCCCTATACCACAGCTAACAGCGAAGTGATATTTGGTTGTTCATCATTCACACTTCATTACACACTGTTAATTATGACTAAACAGCTTTAAAAATTATTATGTAAAATGTGTGATACTACAACTTCTTATGGAAAAAGATGTTGACACCAGAACATCGCTCGGCCACACCATTGACGTCCTCGTCGACATTGTTGTCCTAACTACTGTGTAGCCTAACCAGAGTGTAGGGTAGCTAACTATTCAGGAACATCCACTTGCAATCCTCGAGTACGGACACGTGGTATCAGTGGGTTCCATTTGGCTCCTTAAATAGTAGCGTAAACCACAAACACAGGACAAGACCACAATAAGTAGAAGACCAACGCCAGGACCAAAATAGGAAGGAGAAAGGTATGAAGGAAGATAGGACAGTACATAAGGCTCTAAATCAGTCCTGTTCAGGTGGGAGAGGAAGATAAGCTCCTTTAATACATGAGACAGCCTGTTCACATTCAAGGAAGTAACATTGAATGAAGGTAGAAAGGGTCGTAACTGGGATGAGAAGTTCACTGTCAAAGCTAGATGATGCTTGCTAGGCAGAACTGCTATCTCTTTACTGTGTAACTCACAAAAATCAGGTGCAATATAGTACCCCTTTACTGTAAGGAATTGATTCTGTGAGGCACAAATCACAGTTACATCCTCTGTCTCAGGAAAGTAAAAGTACTGTTTCGCATGAATATGAGCATGGAATACTGACTTCAACTGAATGGGTTGGAAGGTGCAACGTTGCAGAGCAGAGGAAGTATTTGTGTCCAACAAGGCCCTCTTACACTCCTCTACCTTTAATGGTACGAAGACAAAATGGAAAGCAGGACATACATGGAGATCAAGAAATGAGGCCTTACACTTCTCAAATTCATCCACAGTCGTTTCTGCTACATATTTCTTGTCATCTGAGACAACTAGCTCCTCTGGACCCTCTTCAGTAACAACAAGTGTATTATTAGCAGTAGCAAAAGGGAAGGAAATGAACCGCCATGCCTGGTGTGTTACAGCATTCCTCATAGGTACCAATATAAGGATGCCTTCATCGGTCAACTGGGCCTCTAACAATGGGTAATAATACTCCAGTTGACTCAGATCAAAGAGTGGCATAAGTCCATGCTTCCACATAGCTATATCAAGTGCATTTGGTAATATATTAGTAGGCAGCAATAAAGCATTAACCCTGTTCAAACTTGCATCGATTAAGCCGTCCACCATATTGGCTGCATGCTTCTCCAAAGCAGTGGTTGACTCGTCGAGAGCATGTAAGTACTCAGCAAATAACACCAAGTTAGCTAGGGTTGGTAAGTTAATTTGGATGTTGTTCACAAGCTCTACTAGATGGTTGGTAGTCCTAATTATCTCGTTAGCATTGTTAGTGAACTCATCTAACTGTTTATACACATGCATGATTAATCTATTATTGGCTTTAGCGGCCAGTGTCAAGTCATGCATCTGTCTACCCAATTGCACTACATCCTTATCTAATGCCGTACCAAAGAGTTAGAAAATCCACAAGTCCTCTCTTAGTACGTGCATGGACATGCTTGGAAAGATCAGAGTGTACGTTAGGTAAAGCTACATGCAAGTTAATGAGCCTGTCGGTGAGCCTGTCTATATGCCTAGTCTGAAGCTCAACAAAGCTTCAGTGTCAGAGTTCGTCAATCGTGGGTTTCGATTAAACATCTTTCCCACTTCCAATAGTTGCTGTCTGAGATTTGACAAGCCCTTGGAGACCTCCTTGATAATATCTGGCATTTGGAGATAGCCTTCCATTGGATAGTAGACGCATACTGCATCTTCCACTACCACGACTTCTCCAAGTGGGCTCTTCAGTGCTCCTGGCATTAACGCAGTCGTGTCCATGTCCGATGTCTTTCCATAGGTCCACCCCAAGCAACGCACGAGGAGTATGAGCCACAGCCACATTTTTTTCTGCAAGAGTAGATACTCCCTTAATCACTCTTGTTGTGGGATCGTAGCTTGCTGCAATACTCTTGGTTAGGGACAGGTACGGATGACGACATAGACTGCGACGAAGACAGAGGGCACGACACATCAGATGATAGGCCTAGCTCTTGACTTACTAGTTTGATCCTATCAGTATGTACTGCCTTCTGAGTTCCATTAGCTTCATCCTTTATTCTATAAGTATTTCCACATACTCGTTCCACAACGGTATATGGTCCGCGGAACTTAGGTCTGAGCTTGGAAATTCTCTCAGGGTTGTGGATTATGACCTTCTGGCCTGCCTGTAACGTCTTTTCTTGACTACCTTTGTGTTGTTTCACCATCATCTCCGCTCTTGAGGCTTTTAATCTTTTCCGTACTTCACCGTGTATAAATTGGAATTTCAACAACTGTACCGGTACCTTTGCGTAGTCTTCTTCGTTGTCTACTGGAGTAGGAGGTCCAGCCAACAAATCGTAGGGTAACACTTTCTCTTCTCCATAAAGGATATAATGAGGAGACTTCCCAGTTGATGAATTTTCTGAGGAGTTGATGGTCGCCGCTACATGTGGTAACCAGTCTTCCCAGTTATCCTCTTGATTTGAGGTTATTACTGGTCTCAAGACTTCCAGTATCTTCCTGTTTGTTCTCTCCACCAGGCCATTGCTCTTAGGACTGTACGGCGTTACAAAAACTTGCTTTACTCCATACATACGACAGATTTCTTGTAAAACACCTGGTTACGAAATTCACTGCCATTTCGCTGAGCAATACCTTAGGTGCAGAGTATGGACAAATCACTGAAGTCACAAAAGTGTGCGCCACCTCCTCTGAAGTTTTCGTCTGTAAAGGTGCTAAAACAGTGAATCGTGAGAAATGGTCCACTGCCACCAGTACATAACTTGAACCTTGACGACTTCTCCGTAACGCTAAGAGATCAATGGAGACTGTATCCCAGGGTTTTTCCGGTAGAGGATACTCTAAGATGGGAGTCGGAAGTCCCGTCGTTCCTCGTATTTCCGCGCATTTGACACATTGACTGACGTGGGCTTCTATGTCCTTCCTCATGGTCGGCCAATAGTATTTCTTTCTCGCCTCACGTATGCATCTATCGCGACCGGGATGACCCGCTTGAGGTACGTCATGAACTAACTGTAGCACGGCTTGCTGTAAGGTAGCAGGAACAACCAACTGATATGCAGTGTCCTTCCCTGGGGGTTGCTTATACAAAAGACCCTGTTGAAGATGGAAGTGAGTCATTGGTACTGGGAGTTCAGGTAGACAAGTCTCGTCACCAGACTCCAAGGCATAGATGACTTGAGACCACATCGCATCATTACGTTGTTCCGCTTTTACCGTGTCTGAGGAATACTCAGCAAGAGCAACATCCTCGGCTATGGTAGCAGCAATGTTTCTACTCAACGCGTCGGCTACAACATTTTGACGGCCAGGTAAATATCTGACCTCTGGATCAAACTCCATTACCTTGCCAAACCAACGCGCAACCTTACCGTGCAAGTTTTTTCCTTTAAACAAGTCGCGTATGGGTGCATGGTCAGTTAAAACAATTATCCGGTAGCCAAAGATAATATCTCGGAAATGTCCTAACGCCCACACGACTGCTAATGTCTCCAAATGTGTCGTCGAATAGTTCTTCTCTGGGGGTCTTAATGCCCTACTAGCATACGCTATGGTATGTGTCTTTCCTTGCTCATCCTTCTGCTGTAACACCGCTCCCAGACCCAGACCTGAGGCGTCTGTGCACAGATAGAAAGGTTGAGTATAATCAGGAAACGCTAATACGGGTGCTTCTGACATGGCTTGTTTGAGCTCGTTGAAGCTTTTCTCTTCCGAGGGTCCCCATTTCCATGCAGCGTCCTTCTTAAGTAGCGTCGTTAAAGGTGATGCTATGATGGCATACCTGTGGACAAAACTCCTATAAAAGCCAGTGAGGCCTAGGAACGATCTTATCTGATCCTTGTTCTGTGGTGTAGGAAAATAGGTCATCTAGATACGCTAAGACGTCTTGCCCTAACATCTTGCCAAACAATTGGTTTATCATCCACTGAAATGTTAAAGGAGCATTACTCAGTCCAAAAGGCATCCGGAGAAATTCAAAGTGCCCACGGTGAGTGCTAAAAGCAGTAATGGGACGCGACTCTTCGGTCAGCTCCACCTGCCAATACCCTGACGCTAGATCCAGACAAGTAAACACAGTATTTCCCTTACCTAATGATTGAAGTAAGTCTCGCAGATGCGGAATCGGGTAACGATCCGGTACTGTTACCTTGTTCACTTGCCGAAAATCCACAACAGGTCTCACACCACCGTCCTTCTTAGGCACTAGAAAGAGTGGTGCATTCCAAGGCGAGGAGGAAGGCTGGATAACGTCATCACGCAGCATCCTTTCAACTTCCTCATCCACTGCTTCCCTTTGGCTGTGCGGTAGACGGTATGCGGGCAAATAAACTGGATTTGTACCAGGGCACAAACCAATATGATGCTTCACCCTATCCGTCCTACCCAGCGCTTCTCCTGGAAGTGCTACTATGTCGGAAAATTCTCTAAGGAGGGCTAGGAGTCATGTTTTATGGTCTACATTATCCGTGACCTTCACGTATTGCTCCAGCTGTTTTTCCTTAGCCAGACGTACGGGTTCCGACTGAGTCATTGCTTGAGATGTAACTACAGGAGAGATCACCGGCACGTCGTCGACTTCCTTTATGGGGGCACCATAGCACATCAAGTCGCCTATATAACAACCATCTCTGAGCTTAACTGCGCCACCACTCATATTTGCAATGAAGAGGGGCGTCTTCTGGTCTTGGCCAACGCCAGTCAGAGTCGATTCCAGCGACAATGCCTTATGTCTCACAGTCTCAGTTAAGCATGCTACATCAGTTCCCACCGACACGTCAGGTACTCGGACAGGAATTTTACAGACAGTTCGACTGGGTAAGTGGTGATTACCACTCACTATAGCCCTGACTTTCTTCCAGTCCATACCCTCCGCTTCGTGTGCATCCGGGGACTCCCTTGACACTTCACTTGTCGGGGTCACAACTGGTTGGACGGCTCCTGATTGGATGCCAGTTCCAGTTCGTGTCGCTGAGGGATTAAGGCCTACTCTTTCCCATTAAAGGAAATGGAATTTGAGGGTGTATTACTATATCATACTCCTCCATGGTTTCAAAGCCTAACAGCCCAACAGCTGGCAGAGGAAATTCCTCAACCACATAAAACGTAGCACGTAACACAGGAGATCGTTTATCTGCCCTCAATGTCAACGGCACCTGGCTTACAATCTTCATTCTACTCCCTGTCACACCTGTCAACATTACATCAGGTGGTGATAATGTCCAGTTTGTTAGAGGGATTTCTTTTAAGTCTTTCTAGCGCTTTACTAGAAATAGTTTGTACATGACCCTGTATCTACGATCAGGGACAGTTGGCCTTTCCCTATGATCCAAGGAATAGATAATAAGTCTACCTTAGTAATAGCTGCCACACACGCATCGGTGGATTGTACTATTTTAATTACTTTTGCGCGCGGCCCTGAGCTTCCCCCGAACTAGCTGGGTTCCCTAGTTTCTTCCTCTTTTCAATGACAAAGGGGCAACAGTCCGTTTCATAAGGACAATGCCCATGTATGACATACCATCTTTTCACCTCTGGCTTAACAGCCTTGGTCCTTTGCTGTGGAGAACTAGTAGCTGTATCTCTCCAGCCCGAAGTTTGCAAGGCTTTGCTAGCTTCTGCATAGCATATGCCTGCCTTCGCCAAAGCCTGACTTTCAGTACAGTTAGGATGCTGCTGTACTATATCAGTAGCCAGATTAGGTACAGGTATCTGCCACAAAGGAGGAGGGTTAGTCTGACTTTGCACGCCCATATTGTTAGTCATGCCCCAGGTATTTGGATAAGGGCCCTGGGTTTGCATGCCAATATTAGTATTCATGCCCCATTGATTAGGATTCTGGGTTTGCATGTCAATGTTAGTATTCATGCCCCATTGATTAGGATTCTGGGTTTGCATGCCAATATTAGTATTCATGCCCCATTGATTAGGATTCTGGGTTTGCATGCCAATATTAGTATTCATGCCCCATTGATTAGGATTCTGAGTTCGCATGCCAATACCATCTGTGTTTATACCCCATGCATTTGAATAAGGAACAGAAAATAAATTCTGTCCAAAACCTTGTGGTGTACTAAAAACATCTGAAGTATACACAGGTATGTGAGTGGTTGTAGTACTATCACTAATGACTGGATTTTTGCATATCTTGAGTGACCAAAGGTACTGTTGTAGTCTCAACTTCCACAGTCTCCTCACTAGGATTACCCTCTAGCAAGACTAGTGGCCATTTTGGATCTAACTGATTGTTCTGGGACTGTTGAATAAGTATGACCAGAACGCAAATGCAAAACGTTCAAATCCTCATCCTGTCCTTCAGAAATATCCTCATCACCTTGATCCTCAATATGTCCTTCACTCATTTAATATGTTTGAGCACTTTTATTTGATGTATCAACCCACTCATAAAATTCTGAGTCTAGTGGGGTTAATCTCTATTTCCCTAATTCTACGTCCCCACTTTTCCACTGTATCCATCCAACCTTGTCAGTAATATTCCCCTCCCAGTTACAGGAAGATAAACTGACATAAAAAAAGGATAGTTATGGTAAGTGACAGAAAATACACAGAAAGTATATTTATTTCAAGGGAATTCTGAGAAACCTTTATTTCCACTCATCAACTAACTAACGTGTGTTGATTCAAGTGTGTGTGTGTGTGGATTACTATGCATGGACACTACCTAGATATGAAAGTCCAGGATGATGTTCCACATTCCACGTTCCACACTCCACCAGACTCCTCCAACCATACACGGCAGCCCGCTCGCTGTGGGAGTTAGCAAGCGACTGGTTCGCCCTGGGCCTGCACCACGCCAGGCCCGCCGCTCTCCCTCGGCTCGCTTCGGCCGTCCGCGCCTCTGGAGTTGCTAGAAGTCGCTCGCTAGTTGACCCACTCCTCACCGCACTGGCATGAACTCCCCTTATCTCGCCTCTCGCACACGAGAGCGAGATTCTTGCCAGTTTGCGTTTGAAGATGGAGATATCTCGCACACCACAGGTGAGATAACTGCCAGTTTGTGCTTAAGATAGGAATCTCGCACTGGCAGAATAATGGGAGGAATTAATATTTACCACTCCAGTTTATCTGCTCCACTTAACTCACTGGTAATTAGTCCCCTTACAACAGTAGAGTAAGATTTTCTGTTTCACCTTCAGGAACGAGCGATTGCAAGGGTTACTGGTTCACAGCATAAATCCCTTTAGCACATATTGTATCCCACCGCTGCCACCAATTTAATGTATCGGTACACGGCTAGCACTAAATATCGTGCCACCGCTAGCACCAATAAAATGTATCGTCGCACTGCTGGCCACCAATTTAATGTAGCCGTTATGGAGTAGCAGTTGACTACATATTAAGTGTTCTGCTGTATAGTATAACTAGACCACCGTGTTGGATCGACGACACTGTCTGTAGTACACGTCAGCTACTCGCCGTCACTGCCCGACACTTCCCACCAAAGGTCCTCTGCCACGAGAAGGTGGAAGTTGGTCTGTTATTAAGTGGTAGCGTAAGGTGACAGAAATGAGCAGATTAAATCTCTCTTTACTGGGTACAGAATAATATAACTGCGACCCGAGAGATATGTAGGAGCGACACCACCTCCCTTTAAAACTGTAAAACGGCCTCTGACGCTGTACACTCACCGAGCCGACTAGGGCGCGGTGCTGAGGTCAGCTAAAAAGTGAGGTGCCGAGCATTACATATACTCTGGGCTTATGCAAAAAGTAGAGATAAATGACAACTCTACTAGCACATTATACACCTCTATAAAATGGCATCAAGTACATTCACATATGCCAACATAATAAATGGTTCCCCAGGACTTTACACTTACGCACTATTCAGATATCTTTTCACTTCTCCTAACCTTCATTTTATAATTGAAACAGGGTGGCCCTTGTGGTCTGCCATCCACCTTCTTCCCTATACCACAGCTAACAGCGAAATGATATTTGGTTGTTCATCATTCACACTTCATTACACACTGTTAATTATGACTAAACAGCTTTAAAAATTATTATGTAAAATGTGTGATACTACAACTTCTTATGGAAAAAGATGTTGACACCAGAACAGCGGTGGCCAAAAAAATAATGAGAAAATATAATATATATCAAAGAGAGAGAGAGAGAAAGAGAGAGAGTTTTAGCCTACGTTCCCACTCTGTACGTTTAGGACAATATATTTGCAACAATGAGAAATAGCCTAGGCCTAACCAATTTAAAAATAAATAAAAAAAATCCTGGCCTAAGCTTCATGACTACTGAAATAGTTTGATATAGGGCTACTTACACATGTCTGAATGGGTTCGGCTTTGGGGTTATCTGGGGTTGCTTCTGGCACCTCATTCCCAGTAACAGCCACTTTTTCTTGGCATTCATCTGAGTCATCTTTGGAGGTGCGGGTGAGAATTTCCTTATGTCACCCTGTCCCTGAGGAGTTTTAAATGACCTTTTCATCACTTGAGTGGCTGCTGGCTGATATCCGCAAATGTATTAATGTAGAATAGCCTATAAAAGGGAAATGACATTCAGTTCTGACAGTCGAGTGTCGACTGAACCAAGTACTGCTGACTCTTTGTATAGAGTATAGGCTAGATCTCATATCTGTAAAAACAAAAATGAACAGATAAAGTGAGGTGGCTAGCAATATATCGGAACGCAGTAACGTCTATACAGCCACTGAAACCAATACATTTAAATAAAACCGAAAACAACACAGGATTTAGCCACAGTTCACAGACGCTTCTCAATGTAAACAAACATTCCTAGTTCCGATACTCTGAACATTCGAATTTGTGAAAAATTGCATAGATCAGATATTTTAGACTGCATAATCCAATTTTAAAGCTCCGTGATTAATATATACCATATTATATATTGTAAATATATAATAAGTCTGGTAAATGTAATACAATCTTGCATTCTTTGTGCAATAAATATATTTCAAAGAAAACCGAGCTTGGAAAAAGTATATGGGAAACTAACTATTATGATTTGAGTCATAGGTTTACGTAAATTGTGAATAACTAATCACATTATATAGCTATAAATAATATTGTATTAAACTAATATGATGCACGAATAAAAGTGGATTGGCGGTAGGGGGTTGGGGGAAAGCTAGGTGGGTCAATGCCGAGCTGCAAGCATACTATGTAAGCTGGTGATTTTTTATTATTATTATTTTGGGGGGCTGCAATTTTAGGGGGGTTAAGTCCTTGATTTGGGGGGGCTAAGCCCCCCCTAGCCCCCCCTGGTGACGCCACTGAAAACACACCACAGGATAACTTATATGCAAACGTTAACCTAAACCCCTAAAACGAGAAACACAACACTAATCGAAGTTCATATATTGAGCTATACACACCCTGAGAATGATACCTTCAGTGGCTTAATAGCCTATCTGATCCAGCCGCCCTCAGCTTTTATTACTTGCTGTAGGTGCGTTGGGATAGAATCTACAAGCCGCCTACAGATAGCTAGTTGACGACATATTCCCTCCCACACCTCCCTGGCCTTCATCTCCACCGAGGCCCTGGTTCGATCCTGCATTTCCCACTCCTGCACCATTATTGCCCACAAATTTTCAACAGGGTTGCAGTAACAACCTTTTGATGGCCAGTCGATCAAACGAATTTCATTGTGGCGGGAAAACCCGTCTTTCACTACTCGGCATGTGTGTATGGACGATTTGTCCTGGACAAGGCATATGGTATTTGGTTCGGGAATAACATCCGCCCGAACGGATGGAAGGAGAGACGTTTCCAAAATGGCAATATATTTCGCTCTGGTCAGGTATCCGTCAATTGTAACAAGCTGGCCAGGTCCACCATACCACATCCAACCGTGGAAAGAAACACCAACCCTGCTGCTCCTCTGTGTCTCGATGTTCCTCACCTCGTAACGGGTGTTTTCAGTCTGCCAGCAGTGACGATGTGGTGCCAAAACAAAACTGAATGTTTTCTCATCTGTAAATATCACCTTCCTCCAGAAGTCTATGCTATGGCCCATGTGCTCTTAGGCGAACTGAATGCGTGCTGCTTTATTTTCTTCACTGAGCATCTGTTTAACTGCTGGGACATAGCACTTAAGACCAGCCTCATGAAGACGCCGTCGAGCAGTGGAAGGGTGGCAAGAAAGGGCTAGATCTCTTGTTCTGTTAGTTGCTGTTATTATAGGGTTGTCTCTGACAGTCGTGATAATTCCGTTGTTGTCCTCAACCGACATCACTCCAGGCCGGCCAGATCTTGGCCTAATTAAAATATTGCCTTCCTCAGCATGTTGGCACACCCATTGCTGAATTGTTTTCTGAGTAATGCCCATGCGACGTGTGATCTCCGACACAGATACCTCGGCCTCGTGGAGCCCTACAATAATGCCTCTTCTTCTGATTACCTCCTCCCTATTTGCATGGGTGCGTTGGGCACGTCCATGA